>NW_006791862.1:2545483-2562844 GCF_000442215.2 Lipotes vexillifer | reverse complement strand
CACTCTTTCACATTGCCAGTTCTTTGCTCATGCCATTCCCTCTGCTTGCCAGGAATATTCTCTACTTGTCAAGACTCAGATGGAAGATCGTAGAGAGCAATGGCTAAGAGTGGTTGGACTAAATCAGATGTGTGTTCAAATTCCTGCTCTGTTTCTTGTTAGCTAATGCGGCGCTGGGCAAGTTAATTTACTTCTCTTTACCTCAGTTTCTTTATCTGCAAAATGGAAAGTATAATATCTCCCTCATAGGATTGTTGTGAAAATTATATGAAATGATATAATTAAAGAGCACATTATAATGTCTGACACATTGTAAATGGTCAATGAATGGTAGCTAATTATTTTTATTACTATTTTTAAATGTTTCCTTTTCTGCAAATCCATTCCTGACACTGTCAGGCAGCATTGTTCCTTTAGCTTAATAGCACTTTTATATATACTCTGATAGCACTATGGGAACATATCATACATAGCATTTGAAATGACACTCTTGTTCTTTTATTGCTTGATTGACTACTTGATGGTCTTTTCATTGTGAATTATAATACCTTCAGAAAGGTGGTTAACCATAAATGTATATTATAACAGATAATTATAAAGTGAAACTCATGTAGCCACCTGGGCTGGACCATTTTATTTTCAGATTGTTAACCTGGGAACTGTATTTCCCAGAATCCCCTTCCCTGAATGGCTCTGGTATAGAGTTGGCCAAAAGAGCATCTTGTGTGAGATTTGGGAGATGGAGGTGAAGCAGCATCTATTACTCTCTGAAGGCCTTTGGTTCTAACCTGTCCTTGTTCTCTGCTCTGCATGCAGCTCTTCTTCCCAACAGTGGTCCCAGGTTGATTACCAGGTGTTTTGCTGCAGACCCTCAGAGGCAATAGCTTCTCATAGACTTCTCCACTAGTTATTTCTTTGCAGTCACATTTCAGCAGCTGGATGAGCTGGGCTTCATAGATAGATTGGTTGGTAATGCTTCTATCCTCCAACACCCTCTTAAAGAACTTCACTTCCCCAGCTCCTCTTACAATTACCTATGGTCCAATTTCTGTAATAAATTCCTCTCTCTAACCCAAAGTGTTTCTGCTTCCCTGATTAAACTACGACTAAATACACCATTATCCAGGTCAAGAAACAGAATATCACTGGCACCCCAGAAGTGCCCCATATGTCGCTTCCTGATCACACTTGTTTCCTTTCTCCCAGAAGTAACCATGACCTGACCTTTACGGTAATCACTCCCTTGCTTTTCCTCATATTTTATCACATATATGTGTATGCACTCTTAAAACATATAATTTAGTTTTATCTGTTTTTGAACTTTATAGAAATGTAATTTTACTATATGTCCTTTTTGTGCCATACCTCTTGCACTCAACATTAAGTTTTTAAGATTTGTTCACAGTACTGTGTGTAGCCCTAGTTTTCACAATATGCCAAAATTTATACATTCTGTTCTTTAAAAGAGCAGTCCCCAACCTTTTTGGCACCAGGGACCGGTTTCGTGGAAGACAATTTTTCCACGGACGGTACGGGGGGTGGGGAGGGGGTGGCGGAAGTGGGGAGTGTGTGGCTCAGGCGGTAATGGGAGCGATGGGGAGCGGCAGATAAAGCTTTGCTCACTCACCTGCCGCTCACCTCCTGCTGTGTGGCCTGGTTCCTAACAGGCCGCGGGCTGGTAGCGGCCCGCGGTCTGGGGGTTGGGGATCCCTGCTTTAAAAGTTATTAGTTTATATGTCCCTATTCCATTTGATTAACAGGAACTATGTCTTATCTATTTTTGCATCCTCCTTCCATTCCAACTCTATTCAACCCAACATACAACACAGTGCTTATCTATCTCAACTGGGACCTCAACATTGAGTCACAATCCTACTGTGTTTCTTTAGGGATCATTTCCTCCCTCCTATGCAACAACTATTTCAAATATTTTACATGGTCCATAAACCTTTAACTGTCTTGCCTTCCCCTCACTTTCAGCAGATGGTTCCTCTAACTTTGCAGAAAAAAATAGATGTTATCAGATATGAACTCCTTTGACTTTGTGCCTCCAAACCTAAAACCTACCTGCACCTATATATCCATCTTTTCCTCCTTCTCTCTTATTACAATGAAGAAAATGCCTTTCCTATTATTCAAGATTGATTATTTTATGTGTTCACTGGATTCCATTCCTGCCTAATTCTCAGAACCTTTGTTGATCATCGTCTCCCTTTTCTTTATATTTAGCTACCCCTTCTAATATTTAAACTTGCTGACGTCTCTTCTGTCTTAAGAATAATATGTATTTATCTATCCACCAACTATAGTTATGTTTCAGTTACTGCACTCTTCGCCCTCACAAATTTCTCAAAAGAGTAGAGTCTAATTCAATTTTTCCATTCCGTCAACTCCTATTTCCTCTTTAGCCCACTGCAATCTAACTTCCTCCTGATCATCTCCTGGCTCTAAAATAGAAACTCTCGTAACTAACTTCCATTTGACCAACATAATACAAATTAACTGGTACTCTCCATTACCTTTATAAAACATACCAACTGATGCCTACAGCACACTGAACGCATATGGGTAATATGCTGATGCTTAGTATACTTAAGGATTTTTGTTCTCACTAGATAGTGGCAGGCTTACCAAGAATCAGTTGTGTTTATTCAATCTGTTTATGCTAGGTAATTATGGAAGTTGATTATTATGTAAACCATTACTTATTGTTATATGAAATATAAATAGGAAAAAGAAAATGGTTATTTCTATGAAAATTAAATTAAATGTTTTGGAAAAATTCATAAAAGGAAAATGGCTTTAAAATTTTTCATTGGATTGAGGTGGGCAAAAAATGATTGGGGAAAATCATATCTAGGGTTCTTCACTCAGATTGCTTTACAATCACTTTTTCCCAATTTTTTTGTTTACTGTGGTGAACTACACATAACATAAAATATACCATCTTAACCATTTTTTTTCTCTTAACCATTTTTAAGTGTACAGTTTAGTGGTATTAAATGCATTCATAATGTTGTGCTATCGTCATTACCACTCATCTCCAGAACTCTTTTCATCTTGTAAAACTGAAACTCTATACCCATTAAACACTAAATCCCCAGTCCCTCCTCTCTTGCAGTCCCTAGTAACCACCACTCTGTATTCTAACTATGAATTTGACTCTTCTAGGTATCTCATGTAAGTGGAATCATAGAGCACTTTTCTTTTTGTGACTGACTTATTTCACTTAACATAATGTCCTCAAGGCTCGTCCATGTTGTTGCATGTCAGAATTGCATTCCTTTTTAAGTCTGAATAATATTCCATTGTATGTATATAACACATTTAAGTATCCATTCATCTGTCAATAGACATTTGGGTTATTTCTATGTTTTGGCTATTGTGAATAATCTGCCATGAACATGGGTATAAAAAATCTCTTTGAGACACTGCTTTTAGTTCTTTGGGGTATACCCAGAAGTGGAATTGCTGCATCACATGGTAATTTTATTTTTAATTTTTTGAGGAACTGTCAAACTGTCTTCCACAGTGGCTGTACCATTTTACATTCCCACCAACAGTTTACAAGAGTTCCAATTTCTCTACATCCTCATCAACACAACCATCCTAATGGTGGTGTCTCATTGCAGTTTTGATTTGCATTTCCCTAATGATTAATGATGTTGGGGCTTCCCTGGTGGTGCAGAGGTTAAGAATTCGCCTGCCAATGCAGGGACACGGGTTCGAGCCCTGGTCTGGGAAGATCCCACATGCCGCAGAGCAACTAAACCCGTGCACCACAACTACTGAGCCTGTGCTCTAGGGCCCGCATACCACAACTACTGAGCCCACATACCACAACAACTGAAGCCTGCATGCCTAGAGCCTGTGCTTTGCAACAAGAGAAGCCACCACAATGAGAAGTCCGCGCACCACAACGAAGAGTGGCCCCCACTTGATGCAACTAGAGAGAGCCTGCGTGCAGCGATGAAGACCTAACACAGCCATAAATAAATAAATAAATAAGTTTATTTTTAAAAAAGAGAGTTTACAAAAATGATGTTGTGCATCTTTTCATGTGCTTAATAGTCATTTGTATATCTTCTTTGGAGAAATGTCTGTTCAAGTTCTTTGCCAATTTTTTTTTTTTTTGCGGTAAGTGGGCCTCTCACTGTTGTGGCCTCTCCCATTGCAGAGCACAGGCTCCGGATGCACAGGCTCAGCGGCCATGGCTCACAGGCCCAGCCGCTCCGCGGCATGTGGGATCTTCCCGGACCTGGGCACGAACCTGTGTCCCCTGCATCAGCAGGCGGACTCTCAACCACTGCGCCACCAGGGAAGCCCTGTTGATAGTATCTTTTGATGTACAAGATTTAAAAGTTTTATGGAGTCTAATTTGTCTATTTTTCTTTTTGTTGTCAGTGCCTTTGGTGTCATATCCAAGAAATCACTGCCAAATCCAATGTCATGAAGATTTTGCTCTGTTTTCTTCTAAGAGTTTTATAATTTTAGCTCTTATATATAGGTCTATGATTCATTTTGAATTAATTCTTGTATATGGTATTAGGTCAAGTCCAACTTCATTCTTTTGCACTTAGATATTCAGTTTTCCCCAGCATGATTTGTTGAAGACTGTCCTTTCCCTCACTGAATGATCTTGGCACTCTTGTAAAAAATCATTTGACCTTATATGTGAGGGTTTGTTTCTGGCCTTTCTATTCTATTCCATTGGTCTATATGTCTGTTTTTATGCCAGTACTACACTGTTTTGACTATTGTAACTTTGTAGAAAGTTTTGAAATCAGTAAGTGTGAATCCTCTAGCTTTGTTTTGTTTTCAAGATTGTTTTGGCAACTTGGGGTTTCTTGAGATTCCAAATGAATTTTAGGATGGATTTTTCTATTTCTGTAAAAAACATTGTTGGGATTTTGGTGGGATTGCATTGAATCTGTAGATTATTTTGAGTAATATCAACATCTTAACGATACTAAGATGAACAATCCGTGAACATAGGATGTGTTTCCATTTATTTGTGTCTTTTTAATTTCTTTTATCAGTGTTTTGTAATTTTCATTGTACATGTCTTTCATCTCCTTAGTTAATTCCTAAGTATTTTATTCTTTTTAATACTATTGTAAAAAGAATTGTTTTCTTTAAAAAATTTTTTAAATGACATTATTTTTTATCTACTTTTACAAGCAATATATGTTCATTGCAGACAACTAGAAATGCATAGAAGCATAAAGTAAAAATTAATGCTCACCCATAATCCCCACCCCCAGAGATAACCATCATTAGCATTTTGATGCATTGGAATTGTTTTCTTTTTGGTTGCTCATTGTTAGTGTAAAAAATACAACTGATTTTTGTGTGTTGACTTTGTGTCCTGCTACTTTGCTGAATTCAATTATTAGTTCTAATAATTTTTGTGTGTGTGAGATCTTTAGAGGTTTTTACATATAAGATCATATCATCTGTGAACAGAGATCATTTTACTTCTTCCTTTCCAATTTGAATGATTTTTAAATTTATTTTTCTTGAGTAATTGCTCTGGCTAGAACTTCTAGTACTATGTTAAATAGAAATGGCAAAAGTGGGCATCCTTGCCTTATTCCTGATCTTTGAAGAAAAGATTTCAGTCTTTCACCATTGAATATTATGTTCACTGTGGGTTTTTTATATATGGCTTTTATTATGTTGAGGTAGCTTCCTTCTATTCCTAGTTTCTTGAGTGTTTTTATCATGAAAGCATCCTGAATTTTATTAAATGCTTTTTCTGCATCAATTGAGATGACCCTGTGGATTTTTCCTTCATTCAGTTAATGTGGTGTATTACACTGATAGATTTTCATATATTGAAACATGCTTGCATTCCAGGAATAAGTCCCACTTGGTCAGTGTATAATCCTTTTAATATGCGGCTGAATTTGGCTTGCTAGTATCTTGTTAAGAATTTTTGCATTGTTAAGTGTTGTTGGACCATAGTTTTCTTTTCTTGTAGTGTCTTTGTCTGACTTTGATATCAAAGAATAAGTTAGGCTGTTTTCTTTCTTCAATTTTTCAAGAAAAGTTTGAGAAGGATTGATGTTACTTCTTATTTAAATATTTGAGAGAATTCACTAGTGAAGACATCAGGTTCATTGATTTTCTTTGTCAGACTTTTTATTACTGATTCAATATCTTTACTGGTTATAGGTCTATTCAGATTTTCTATTTCTTCATGATTTTGTGTTTCTAGGTTTTGTGTTTCTAGGAATTTGTCCATTTCATCTAGGTTATCCAATTTGTTGGTGTACAATTACTCATAGTACTCTCTTATAATCCTTTTTATTTCTGTAGAATCAGTAGTAACATCCCCGCTTTCATTTTTTTAGTCTTCTCCCTGTTTTTCTTAGTCCATCCAGCTAAAGATTTGTCAATTTTGTTCATCTTTTCAGAGAACCAACTTGGTTTATTGATTTTCTCTATTGTTTTCCTATTCTTATTTTGTTTATCTCTGCTTTCATCTTCATTATTTTCTTCCTTCTGCTAGATTTGTTTGTTTGGATTTCATTTGTTCTTCTTTTTCTAGTTCCAAGTTGTAAAGTTAGGTTGTTGATTTAAGCTTTTTGCTTTTTTTCCTTTTAGCCCTTTAAATATGTCAGCCAACTACCTTCCAGCTTCCAAAGTATCTAATGAGAAATCTGCTGATAATCCCATTGAAAAGCTCTTGTATGTGACAAGTTGCTTCCCTCTTTTTGCTTTCAAGATTCTCTCTTAGTGTTTATCTATCAAAAGTTTAATTATAATGTGTCTTGGTGTGGTTCTCTTTGAATCCATCTCTTTGGAGTTCCTTGAGCTTCTTGGATATTTATTTTTATGTCTTATCAACTTGGGGAAGTTTTCAGCCATCATTTCTTGAAATATTCTCTCTACACCTTTCTATCTCTCTCCTCTTGCAGGGAACCCCACAATGGGTGTGTTGGTCCACTTGATTGTGTCTCACAAGTCCCTTATACTCTGTTCACCTTTCTTCAATCTTTTTTCTTTCTGTTCCTCAAACTCAATCATTTACATTGTCCTATCTTCAAGTTTACTGATTCTTTCTTTTGCTGGCTCAAATCTGCCTTTGAATCGTTCTAATGAATTTTTAATTTCATTCATTGTGCTTTTCAGTTCCAGAATTTCTTTTTGGTTTCTTTTTAGGTTTTCTATCTCTTAACTGATATTTCCATTTTATTGATACATTGTTTTCCTGACTTTCTCCATATCTTCCTTTAGTTCTTTGAGCATCTTTAAGGGAATTGTTTTTTGTTTGTTTGTTTTTGTTTTGTTTTTTTGGCTGCACTGCACAGCGTGTGGGATCTTAGTTCCCTGACCAGGGATAGAACCCCACCGCCTGCTGTGGAAGCATCAAGTCTTAACCACTGGGCCTCCAGGGAAGTCCCTTAAAGTCTTTGTCTAGTAGATCCACTATCAGGTCTTCTTCAAGGACAGTTTCTGTCGTTTTATTTTTTCAATTGAATGGGTCATACTTTCATGTTTCTTTTTATCTCGTGGGTTTTTGTTCAATACTAGACATTGAATAATGTGGTAACTCTGGAAATCAGATTCTCCTCCTTCCCAAGAATTGGCTGAGTTTTGTTTTTGTTTATTATTATTATTATCATTATTATTATTATTAGTGTTTCTCTGCCAAGGATTAGTCTGAGGTGTTTAGTTCTTCTCAGGTCTTTTCTGAGCCTGTGCCTTTCCCTGGCCATACACAATGACTTTATGTTTTCCCTCATATCTGCAGTTCCTTTTGAATGTCCTAGTTTTTAATGTCTGGCTACCAAAAGGGAAAGAAAAATGAAGGGGAGATAGAAAGGTTCCAGTCTTTTAAATCCTCTGGAAGTCACTTCAGCTAAAGGGATGGAGGTTGCAACAATTGGGAGAGGTGCAACAACAATGGCCACAGATCCCTGATATTTTGTGGACAGAGTTCTGTTTGCTACCTTGGCTCTTGCAAGCTGCATTGCAGGCTGCTCCTGGAATACGTGCACAGCTGCCTGCCAGAGGGATGAGAGGTGGGGAGATGGGTAAATGCTACTGTGCTAAGAGCTGAAATTCATCAAGATTAACCACAATTTACCATCCAAACCTTCCCTTGGAAGTTGCATGTCTCCTGTAGACTCTTGAGTTCCAAAATAGTTACATCAAACAGATTCTGTCAGTGTGGTTTTGTCTAGATGGGAGAGAGATTCCTTGTGCTTCCTACTTCACCATCTTCTCAGAATCCTCTCCATGAGTATCTTTAATTTCTTGATTTACTTTAAATAATTCCCCCAAACAGGGAATCATAGACAATGCATTTATGGATATTATTTATGCAAGAAAACTGAGACTGGGCTTCCCTGGTGGCGCAGTGGTTGAGAGTCCGCCTGCCGATGCAGGGGATACGGGTTCGTGCCCCGGTCCGGGAGGATCCCACGTGCCGCGGAGCGGCTGGGCCCGTGAGCCATGGCCTCTGAGCCTGCGCGTCTGCAGCCTGTGCTCCGCAACGGGAGAGGCCACAACAGTGAGAGGCCCGCGTACCGTAAAAAAAAAAAAAAAAAAAAAAACTGAGACTGATTTCAATACACATCTTTCTTTCATAAAGAAAGGTTTAGGCCCTATATCAAAGATTGGCAAATAAATGTAGTTATATGTTTCAGGTTAAAATAACGTGAAACAATGTAATTTTGTTTATGATTATCCAATTTAATCACTTTTTCAATGAATTATTGACCAATTTCCAGGTCCCACTCAGAAAACATTAATTTAAAGTGTTTCTACTGTACTCTGGATAATCTATACCTTATATTCTGTAAATCCAGTAGATACTTTTCAGTGCCAACCTTACCTGACCTCTTGGCAATATTTGACACTATTGACATCTGTATTTTTTAATGCTCTCTTTCTTTGGTCTCCATGCTACCACATTCTCCTGGTCTTCTTTGTGTCTGGCTTACTCCTCAGTTTCCTTTGTGGGCATCTCCTCTTCTGCCCAGCTCTTAAATATTGGTATATCTCAGGTGTTTTTCCTAGCTTTGTGTTCTTTTCAGTCTGTACACTTACCTTAAATGATCTGATTCATTCCTGTTGCTGATGACTCACAAATCTGTAATTCCAAGTCCAATCTTCATCCTGAGGCACACACTTATATATCCACTGCCTACTTAACACCTTCACTTGAGTAACTCTCTGGTACCTTAAACATAGCATATTCAAAAATGAACTAACCACTTCTCCCCCACTGAATGATTAGAGCTCCTTCTTCAGTGTCCCGAGCACAGTGAGTGGCACCATCACACCCTTATTTTCAAACCAACAACCTAATAATTGTTCTTAACTCTTCTCTGTCCTTGTCTGTGACATCCAATGAATCTTCAAGTCCTGTTGTGTTTTTTTTTACCTTCTGAGTATTTCTCAAACCCATGTACTTCTCTCCATCGCTACTACCATCATTCTCTCCTAATTTTTGTCATAATAACCTACTAAATGTTCTCCCTATCTCCAGTCTCTCTTCTTACCAACTTATTCTGCAACTGAATTTGCATACTCAAGCTTCAGTGTGTGTACAACTGAATTAGTAAAATGGCTTATTAAGCTCTGCATGGTCTGGCCTCTGCCAGTCTACTTTTGCTATTCCACCAAACACTCTAGCTCTACTGAATTTTTTTCAGTTCCTAGAACATCATCCTTCCTTTTCCTCAAGCATTCACATGCTTGCCCTCAAGCGTTCCCCCTACCTGGCACACTCCTACTCATCTTTCAAATCTCAGCTTTAAAGTCATTTTCTCAGCACCTATCCCTAGACAGTTCTCCCTGAAACATGTTCCCATTACACCTCTCTTTACTGTAATTACTTATTTAATATTTGTCCTCCTGACTAGATGAAGTTTCCATAAGAGTAGTGGCCATGTTTGTCCTACTCACTGCTGGATCCATAACCCAATGCCTATCACATAGTAGGTACTCAATAAATACTTGGTGAGCAAATGAATGAATAGCTAGCACTCAATAAATGTTTGTTGAATGAAACAGTTAAAAAAAATACTCTACAACTTTCTATTTGGAGCAGAATTGTCCTCAGCGAGCTCACTGACGTGGAAGATATTATTCAAGGATTTGTAATTTTGGAATTGTTTTTGGAATTACCTTCAGAAATGCAATATGTTCTCTTAAATACCCTAGACAGTGGCAAATATTTACCCTTTGAGGTTGGATTTTATTTTGGACGTAGCAAAATCACTCAGAGCCGAGATGGGTAATTAATCTGGGTAATACTATCAGAGGTGAAAAATTATGTGTGACTGTAAATTAATGAGTCTGACTTTTTTGTATGGCTCATAAACTGGGTCTTAAGGCAATTCCAGAAGAGAAATTTCAAAAATGTTTTGAGCAATGGCAAGATTGTTAGAATGTTTTTATAGCTTCCCAAGGGAACTACTTTGCAGGGGGCACTGCTCATTTAGATATATACAGTCAGGAATGTTCTGTTTTGTTTAAGAATTCTTGTTTCCTTTAGATACAGTTTCTACCAATGTATGAGCTTTACTCAAAGCTTCAGAAAGAGCATGATATAGTAGTACGCAGAGCCCGAAAATGTTAAGTAAATGTTACTTATCATCACCATTATTGAGAACATTTAATAATGAGCAAAGCACTTAGAAATTAATCATCACTGTAATTTGGCCCATATCACCACAAAGAAAAGCTACTTTAGCCCACATACTTAACTACCTCCCCCAGCAAAAATGTTATGAAATATAGAGTAATCCTTTGCCAAATAAGATAGCTCTCAAGGGTACCAACCACTGTGAGATTTGGTTGGCTCAGTTTACTGAAGTTAATGAGTGAGACCAACTGCCACAGATGGTGCCTTCAGATTCTGGTCAGACATCTCAAAAATATGTATTATTGGTCACAAGGGAAATCATGGGCAAGACCAGAGCTACAGAAATAAATCTATCTTCCCTATTAAAAGGAAAAATAATAAATCTCATTTAGATCCCCCTCTATGTGCCAGAAATTATGCTAAATTAAGCACTTAATATACAAGTATTATTTTTTCATTTCAGAAACCAAAACCAAGAGAGGTTAATTAATTTGTCCATTATCATACATCCAGCAGTTGGAAGAGTTAGACTGGGAACTCGTGATCTACATAATTCCAAAGCCCCAGTTCTTTCCACTTTACTCAAAGTACCTAATGAACTAAGGCCACATGATATGCAAAGACAGTACATTTTAAATCCCACCGCTATCACTCTAATTCTTTTTGTGGCCCATCTTCTCACCAGTGTCTCAGTCTTCTGGTGCCTCTACTTTCTTCAAAATGAGCATCAAGAGTTTTCTATTAAGTATATTTTTCTCAACTTTTTACTGTAAAATTGAGTGTTTCCTGACTGCATTCTCAGTAACTGTCTTTGAAGAATTATGCCTAACTTCTAACTTCATTGTCCCAAAAGTTGTTACTAAGGCTCAGATCCTGCTTCTATGATCTGCCCTATGGAAATTAACTTTCCATGATCTCTGCTTCCTATAGAATGGTAACGCACCCATCCTTTATGGGGAATTTTTCTTGCCTCCTGATATTGAGTCTTCTATGGGAAATGGGGGCGGTGGTTGATGGGACATTTCCAGTTACTAAATCTGATGTCTATACCTTGTCCAAGGAAAGACTTCAACTTGGATGTTTACCTTGCTACAGACTGTCAGTTTCCCACAGAATACATTGACAGTCATAACATTTTTGTCATATCTCCATCTCGATTGTGCCATTATGTAGATGGAACCAAATTCATATACCCCTTTTCTTGTTAACATCTTTATTGGAGTATAATTGCTTTACAATGGTGTGTTAGTTTCTGCTTTATAACAAAGTGAATCAGCTATACATATACATATACCCCCATATCTACTCCCTCTTGCACCTCCTTCCCACCATCCCTATCCCACCCCTCTAGGTGGTCACAAAGCACCGAGCTGATCTCTCTTTTAACCTGATGCCCTTGGAGGAAAGTATGTCTTGGATAGGTAGCTTGACACATTATCTCTGTCTTCTAGCTTAAAACTAGCAAAAAGTCTATGATGCAAGAGCCTTTAGTGCCCAATGACAAGGAAACACCCAACTAAAGGAAATTAGAAAAGAATAGTAAAGCTTTGTGTCATAGAAATCAGCAGTACATTCAAATATATACCAAACTATATATTTATTTTTTTTTTTTTTACCTATTTACAAGCTAGCATACTTTAACCCCACCTTTTGGTGTTTCTCCTCTTGTCTCTATTCCTGACTGATTTCACGGCATTTATTTTAAGGTCAGTAGAGTCTGTTTCCAGCACCTCATAAATTTTAACTCTTCATCTGTCCTTCATCATGATTTAATTATTTATTATAAGCATCTCTTAAGTCACATCTGTTCATAGTGCTCTTTTCTGGCCCTTAAAATGATATTGAACCCTCTAAATCATGCTCTATATTCTCAAAAAGCTTCTTGGATTGTAATAGGAAGATTACACACATAAAAAAAAACCCTTGGGCTTCCCTGGTGGTGCAGTGATTGAGAGTCCGCCTGCCGATGCAGGGGACATGGGTTCGTGCCCCGGTCCGGGAGGATCCCACGTGCCGCGGAGCGGCTGGGCCTGTGAGCCATGGCCGCTGAGCCTGCGCATCCGGAGCTTGTGCTCCGCAACGGGAGACGCCACAACAGTGAGAGGCCCGCGTACCGCAAAAACAAAAAAAAAAACAAAGAAAAAATCTTACCTAAGACAAATATTTTTAAGGATTTTTTTAAGGAACAGTCAAAAAGAGAATATGCAATGAAGAAAATTAATAAGGGTCTTAAAATTGCTGTTTTAGCAGTTCTCTCCATCCATATATTTATCCTACTCTTGCTCAGAGCAGCCTACAGTATTATTAGTCTGCTAATATTAATTTTCCAAGGGTTCTGGAAAGTAATTTAGTAGCAGGAATTATTCTTACCAAATATACTAGGGAACTAAATCACAGCAGGACTTGTACAAGGTCTCCTGACAATCATAGAAATAATATTTAGACGTCCTGACTTCTAGTTAATTATTTACTAAAAATAAGATGATTTCTAAGGAGGTTTAACTACACATTCCTTTGTTATCTGTTAGTATACAGTATTATTACACGTTAGAATACTAATATATACGTTAGTGTATGTTATCTGTTAGTACACCTATTTCTTCCTTCTGCAAAGCTTTAAGTGTGAAAAATAAATTCTAGCATATGATAATTAGTGATAAAAGAGTCAAGGGTTACTAAGAAGAAAACCAAAGAAGAGAAACATGTACAAAATGTTAAAACTAGTAATGATTTTCATAATTATTTTACTCTAAATCCATGCCTTTCAAACTTTTAAAACCATGATTACATAATAGATACATTTTATCTTAAGACTCAAAGTAGTTACCCTCACTATGTATAATGCACCTTTGATGCTATTTCTATTTCATTTTTAAAAATTCTGATCAGGACCTAATAAATAGGTGAAAATTCATAGTTTGAAAATCACTGCTTTAAATTGTCCATATCTACCAAGGGGGAGTAGAAGAAGGAGGAGGAGGAAAAAGAAGGAATAAGTTAATGACAACATAGGCTAGTCGAAGTCAAGTTTAGTACGAGATATTTAATATGATCATTTTTTCCCTCACTGACAAATATGTACATTTTCTTCCAAAGAAACCTAGTGTACGTGAATTCATATTTTACTATGACACTCATCTGGGAATGTAGAACACTGTGTTTACCAGCTATAAATCATACAAGAAACATTTTTTTCTGAATTTTATACCCAGTTTTTGAAACAAAAGACATGATACAAAAGGTATTCTAACTCCATTTAAAAAAACTTTTCCAAAGAAGGAAGTTATGTTCCATATTTTTAAGATGCCGAAGAGTCTTTACTTAGGTTTCTTGGTCATATTTCAAGTGAGAGCCCAAGAGCAAAGATGTATTTGCTTTTTTAAAAAAAATCAACTAGTGTGAATTTGGAATATCAGATTTCTGCTTTCACAAATAAATCATTTGTGTCCAATTCATCTGTTCCTCTTCATATGGCATATCACAAGTGTATTGCAGCTGGCTGCTTTACAAACTGGAATTTGGATTCTATTAACAGCTCTGGTGAAAGTTTCCTCTCTAGCGTCTGGGCTTCTTCATTGCTGCACACTGAACATGGCTTTAGCACAATTACTTAAAGCTCCTTCAATTAGAAATTACAAGATAGTTGTCATCAAACTTATGTAACACGGATCAACCAAGCATCTGGGAGAATTCGTATGTGCAACAGATCCAAACCCTACAATGCATTCTCGTCTTGAAGCATATACATTGATTTTATAGCTATTGGAAAAATCAGAAGTGTCTCTGTTTTCCTGGGTTTAAAAATACACATACAACAAACCAAATCTCAAAGTAAAATGCATGTGTTTTAAAAATTGCAGTTAGGAAGTACATAAAATAGCTTTATTTTCATCAGAGTGAAATTTTAGCATTACTTTTAAGACATGAAATATAAAAATCACAAGAAATTGATAATTTTTGAATAAGTAACATCATTGCTAAGCATTTTGAATTTTGCCATCTGGAGAACCCATTTAAAAATTCACTCTAGGGGCTTCCCTGGTGGCGCAGTGGTTGAGAATCTGCCTGCCAATGCAGGGGACACGCGTTTGAGCCCTGGTCTGGGAGGATCCCACATGCCACGGAGCGGCTGGGCCCGTGAGCCACAATTACTGAGCCTGCGCGTCTGGAGCCTGTGCTCCGCAACAAGAGAGGCCGCGATACTGAGAGGCCCGCGCACTGCGATGAAGAGTTGCCCCCGCTTGCCACAACTGGAGAAAGCCCTCGCACAGAAACGAAGACCCAACACAGCAAAAATAAATAAATTAATTAATAAACTCCTACCCCCAACATCTTAAAAAAAAAAATTCACTCTACTTCTAAGCAATATTGTGTCACATAGTAGAACAGACAGTATAAAAGGCCTGGGATTTGGGCTTAGCTCATCCATTAACTGATAATTGTAAATTTGGGTGATTTGCTTAACCTTTCTAGGCCTTGGTTTCCTAATTTTAAAAATGAAGATACTAAACCACATGGTTTCTAAATTCCATAATATCTTGGGAATAGTGAGGTGTGAGATAATTTAATCTACAAACGTTAACAGACAGAAATTATCCACTTTTTTCTTTCTGCATTAATTAGTGGGTACCCCTCATCATGTAGGTAGGAAGTAAAGCAGTATCTTTGCTTGAATGTAAGAGGATTTAATAAACCTTTTTTAAAAAAATCTCTGACCCCACTTAGGAGCTAAAAGAAAAGAGGTTTCTGAAAGTCTGTTCTGTTTATCTAGGCAAAGCTTGTGATCACTACAGTAAAAGAATAAATCCTGCAGAAAACACATTAGCAAAGACTGAAGTGAATAATAAGATAAAACAGTGTGCTCATCCACCCATGTCAGTGAGAAAAGGCAATGTGTTTTTATACAATTGAATTGAACAAAAATTATACTAACATATGAATCCTAGGGCTGCCAGAGAGAGAGAATGGCGACCATCTGGAGGTAAGAAGTTTCTTCTTCATGGAATCACAGTGATGACATCATTCACAAGGGACAGAACACAGTAAAGTATTTATCTTTCATTCCACAAGGTGGTGTGTTTTATGTATAAAATATTTGAGGTAGTGTTTTTATTCTGAGTCTAATGATGTGCTTTTTAAATGGTTTTCTTATTTTTGCCTTGTTAGTACATCACTTAATATCCTGCCTCTGGATCTAACAAATTGCCTGATGCCAATGTAGATACATGTACTTGTTCCCAAATTGATAACATATGCCAAGATTTTCTGTATTGCCCTCCATAAACACACTTCTGGGGTATTCTTCACCCTGATCTCAATGAGAACTTCAAATGTGTTCCCTCTCTGCAAGATCACTTTCCGTGTGCTTTTCCCCCTGTGGTTATGGCTTTAAAAATTAAATATATTTTAGAGAAATAATATGATCCTTTACTTAGAAATATTATTTGCATATAGTATAGGACTGAATGAGATTTGTGAAATAATATTAGAAGTTATTTAAAACAGAAGTTGAAGAATTGTTGGCAATAAAGTTCACCAACTTTAACCTAAGAATCTACTTAGAGCCTTCCAAACACCTAGGATTCTGCCTTTCTTCTCTTCCATAATGACTTCTCCAACCAAACCCCCTCCCAAATATTCTCAAAAGAGTCTAAGATTAGTTTCGAGGAGTCTGGGTTAAAGGTGTTTGATTTCTGGTTGTTTATGTTTGCCTCCTAGATCTTTGTTTCAGATACATCTGTAAACTGAACATCAGTGGGTAAGGTAAGGTACAGACATTCATAAACTGCAGTGTATATTTAGAGTACATTTGCCATTCATTCATTCATTCTCTCACTCATTTTTCAAATATTTATTAAATACCTTCATTGTTCCAGGCATTGTGTGTTAAGACTGAGGGTACACAAATGTAAAAGAGATAGCTAGTAGGAAGCAGCCACATAGCACAGGGAGATGAGCTCGGTGCTTTGTGTCCACCTAGAGGGGTGGGATAGGGAGGGTGGGAGGGAGAGGCTAGAGGGAAGAGATATGGAGATATATGTATATGTATAGCTGATTCACTTTGTTATAAAGCAGAAACTAACACACCATTGTAAAGCAATTATACTCCAATAAAGATATTAAAAAAAAAAAAGACTGAGGGTGCAAAACAGAATGAACTCTCTCTTAAGAGTAATATTATAGTAATGATAGCATCAAACTTAATATTCAGCAAGGTAAATGAGAAAACTTTATTTTAATAAAATCTTAAAGATTTTCTCTATTTTTTCATTATGGATTTGAAATCATTTTTTCATTTATTTTCTGCTTTCCGGTCTTCAATGTAGTTTAAGCTAAGAATTATTTATGGTTTAAACATCACAACTTGCCAGGAAAAAAAAAATGACCAGTAAATGCATATGAGTTTTTAGTAACTCCTAATTGTTATTCCACTCTAATGTTTGCTTTAAAATAATTTTAGAATCTCATGGTATACTTGGGTCTTAAGATACTAGAAAAATGGAGGGAAATGTTCTCTGCCAGCAGGTCTATGGGGATGGGAACTTGGATATTATTTATTTAGAGAGGATTATAATAGGTATGAGCTCAGAGATCAGGAGATGGTACACACTACAAAAGCAAATATAAGTGGTTGAGAGTCCGCCTGCCGATGCAGGGGACGGGGTTTCGTGCCCCGTTTCGGGAAGATCCCACATGCCGCGGAGCGGCTGGGCCCGTGAGCCATGGCCACTGAGCCTGCGCGTCCGGAGCCTGTGCTC
>NW_006791862.1:2485135-2545332 GCF_000442215.2 Lipotes vexillifer | reverse complement strand
ACAAAAAAAAAAAAAAAAAAAAAAAAAAAAAAAAGCAAATATAATTACTAATAGGATACATAATAGAAGGTTTAGCTGTGTATAAAACAGAAATGAATAGTCGCTTTCCACCCTGGGAGGGACTGGTTGTCTTCTTAAACAGTGTCCTGGTTCAAAAAGTAAAACAAAGCTGGTGATCAAATGCTTTCCTAACTAGAGATTAGCTAGGTGTTTACCTTTGACAGTCGTCCTACTCAGGGCATAAAAAATGGCGTTGTTAAAATGAAAACACATTCTGTACACTGAGAGAAAACGATGCTGTTTAATGGTAAGATAATTCTTTTTCAAACCAAAAATGTCCTTTTTTCTTTCATTCAAATTGAATCATCAGAATGTTCAGTATTATGCTTAAGCCAATAAAAGGAAGAAAGACTAAAATATTCAGAAGTTAAACATGTCCATACTTACACAGTTTCGTGTTAGAAATGGTTGGTTAACTATCTTATTAAGTTGCTATTATCCACTACAATATTTAGTGCTTTATATTTCTGAAGTGCTGCACAAATACTAACAAACTGATTCCGTAACACTCTGTAAAGTTTGTTAGTGTTGTCCCTGAGATTTCTAAAGCAAAGAGAAAAGAGATCATTTCAATGAGTGTACTTTGGATTGAGGGGACTATAGCATGTTCAAGACACCCTTAAAATTAACCCTGTTTTGGAAGTAAGATATGCCCTTCTGGAACATTTAGGGAATCTTCAAGATTGGACGTGATTATGTACCAAAGCAGACAATAAATGCTATAGGTCAGAGTAGGGAAAACCAGATCTATAGTTTATCTTAGAGCAAAGAGCATTTTGCTTCTTAGAAACAGGAGGAAATAATATACCATGATTTTGTCTTCCTACTTCAGTAGTTACTTTGAGACCAGGGAAGGTAATTGCCCTCCTTCAGCTAACTCTGTACACATATGGAACATACTAGCCTTGTACTCAAAGTCAGTTACTTTAGCATCTAAGATGGGTGCAGCACTGCTTGTCAAATTTTTCCAAAACAAGAGACAGTAAAAACTACCCTTTCCCCAGGAGCAGATCTTCAAAATTAGAAGCGTGATCGGAAACTTGGAGGAAAAAAACAAGAGTTGAGGCAACACTGTGCCGTTTTCTACATGAGCTCCCCGCACCCCCGGCCTTCTTAAAAAATAAATTAACTCATCATGAGATTTTCAAATGCATTCTTTTAACATATGGTAAGAGTGTAAACATACTGGATTTATTTCAGGGGAAAAAGTAACCTGATTGATTCAAACAGTACCTCAGAATTTATTCAGTAATGTCAAAAGTCACAACTTCTTTTTATCACTTTGGATTCAGAAAATTACATCAGGGGAAGATATATGCTTGAATGTGATTGCTCCCAGACATGCATTTTTTCCTCCATCAAGGATCTGAAATAATACCAAAAAGCCAACTTGTATTTGTGTGGGTTTTGGCGGCACTCATCCAGAATGATTTCCCACTGAATGTTATGCCAAACCTGTAAAACAATAAGGATATATCCTGACAACAGTAATTTTCTCTCTGGCATCCAAAATTCAGATCCTTCTGTTGATAGAACTGTTCTCCGAATAAAACTATCCTGTATTGCCTCTGCTAGGTGAGGGGAGGAGTGCTGAGCAGGCAAGTATGGGAGGGAACATGTGAAAAATTAAAAGAACGTGAGCAATTGCTTAATAATAGAAGAGCTCTAATAGCAGAGATAATGGTATTCTTACACCTAGAAATGAGCAATGTGAAATTCAAAGCACAGTTTAGTTGAATGTAGAGAAAGTATACATTGGGATGAAGTCAAGTACTGCCAAGGATTAAGTCTTCATTCCTTTTCACTAGGACGAGTCCCTCCGGTGCGCACATGTCGCCACACTAATAGGCAGCAGGAGACACTGTTGCACTGTTTTCTTCCCAACATGAGAGGCCTGAGGATGAAATCAGAGATCATCTGCTTGTGAATGTGGGGAAAAGAACCCATTTTTACTGCAAGGATTTAATGTGATGTTGATGGTAAGTGACATGATCACTGAAAACAGATGCCATCTGGAGTCTCCTTGATTGATGCGCAAACCTCTGACAGCAGAAACCCATGTTGCCATTTTGCCTTCATGCTTGTCTTATTGAGATCTAGTCAGGAAAGGATCCTCTTCATTTCAAATGTTGGGACATGAATCACGCTGACAGAAAAATAAAAGGTCCTTCTATCTGGCCTTATTATTCCAAAGTGTAAGCAACAGAGGGAATTTTTCTAAAGGTGAGACTCAGAAATTTTGAAATCCCCTTTAACAAATTCTCCTCTTTAAATGAAGAACATTTTCACTGGAACCTGTTTGCTTGTTTAAAACAATGTTTTATTGTCCTTTCAGATGGTTGCTATAACTTTTATAGTGTTCGCTATTTTTCCAGTTCTATATGTGACAACTTTGATTAACTTGCGAAATGAGGAATTATGGCCCCTCATGCTTTTGTGTGAGTTTGGATGCTGCCACAGTACAAAGAGAAAACATGACTTCACCATGTGCAGTAAAAGAGGGACTGACTTGAATTAGGAAACCTCTCAGGAAGCAGCCAGAGAGCCTCTCCACCTGAACTAAGTTTGGGAGACGTGCAGTTTGGTTTTAATTGGTGCGGTCTGACCAAGCAAATCACAAGAATGAAGTATTTATAAGATCTAGAGTGAATGGTATTCTTTAGAATCTCAAAGAACGATATATTATGATAGATACTAATCGTACGTGATTCTGTAAAGAAAAGCACTTGGCAACAACATGAGAAAAGATGGCATTGGATAATATGTTGTAGTGAGTGGAAAGGCATCTGAACCCAAGCCTATAAATACTCCATTCCAGAGGTAGATTCTAATTATATTTTCTGAATTGGTTTTTGATTGGTTGGCTCATTTTATGTTTGTTTTAATAATAACATCTATTAAAGATTTTCTACTATAAAAGCAATACATTTTTCTCATTTAGAAATTGGATAATTATAAGCAAAACCACCCATATTTTTACTACCCAAAGGCAACCAATATACTTTTCTATGCAGAAGTTTTTATATTTTTAAATATACACCACATATAATATTTTGTATTCTGCTTTTAAAACTTACTATATCACATAATATTTTTTGTATTAAATTCTAAATTTTCTTTTATTAGCTACCATGATAATCATCAAATGAAAGTACTATCATGTTCTTAATCTTTCCATCATTGATGTTTACCACTTCTTCTCATGATAACGAACAATTCTCTGCAAAGCTGTGTCTCTGGATCTTGGTTTATATTTAACTGGTTTCCAGATATAGAATTATTAGTTTAAACTATAAAAAAATTTTAAAGGCTTTTGAGAGACACTGTGAAACTGTTTTCCAGAATGGTTGTTTCAATTTACACTCTCTCTAGCAGAGTGTGATATTATTCATTTTCATGGTTCATTCAAATGACTGATTTTTTAAACTCTTTTGGGATTCTGTGAGGCACAGTGGAATTTGGAAAGAGATGTGATTGCAGTTTGGCCCTTTCCTTAACCCCCCTAATCTCTCCATGTACAATTTTCTTCATCATGAGATGAATTACAAAATATCTCACAAAATTATTGTATGAAAAGACAGTAAAAATAAATGGAAAATAACTCATAACTTAAAAATATCCCTTAAGCACCTGTTGTGCATGAGATTATTCTACATACAAGTATTTTTTTTACAAGTATTTTTTTTAACAGGGAACACCTAACAAATTTTTATTTTCTCCAGATGATAGTTTAGGGAAGGAGGGGATGAAAATTTTTGGTTAGAGAATCAGGAGACCCACTTTCTATTTTACTCGTGCACTAACTTACTGTGTGACGTTTTGCACAAATTACTTAACCTCTTTGGGTCTTTATTTCTTCATCAAGGAGGGCAGTGGATTTAACCAGATTATCTCTAAAGTGCTTTCTGACTCTAAGATTCTTTGATGCTATCAAAACCATTTTTCCAGAAAAGAATGACCTTTCTAACTACTCCTCCTTCCGAAATCCAAATGGAGAATGTCTGCAATATTTATTTCCAAAACCTTTCAGTGAGTTCAAATCTATATGTCTATACTGGCATAACTTTCATGTTCCTACCCAAATTTACTTTAAAGAAATATCATGATGAGAGCATAACCTTTGTGTGATCCTTTTGTCAGTTAAACAAAAACAGAAGAAAGTTACAACAAAGAATCCTTTAAAAAATGTAAGTATACTGCAGAATGTGCCAAATTATTTCCTAAGTTTTGTAGCATAATGGTCACTGGTTTCAGTGGGAATTTCATACAGATCTCTCAGATTAGAATTTGGGGGTCATGACTACAGCACAGTAGATATCCTATCTCAAAAGATAATAACACCTTATCTGGTCTGCAGTGAACATTTATCTTATTTCACTTTTGTATACACTCTTAAATATGATGCTGACAAAGAAAAAATCATATATCTTTTTCCTAGCAGGATTTTGTTACAGAACACTTACTAGATTATTTTAAAAATAACAGCTTTATTGAGATATAATTCACATATCATAAAATTCACCCTTTAAAGTGTATAATTCAGTAGTTTTTAGTATGTTCACTGAGTTGTAAAACCATCACCATCGATGTGTTTTTACTTTTTTTTTTTTTTTTTTTTTTTAAAAAATGGGGGATTTCTTTTTTTTTTTGCGGCTCTCACTGTCGTGGCCTCTCCCATTTGCGGAGCACAGGCTCCGGACGCGCAGGCTCAGCGGCCATGGCTCACGGGCCCAGCCGCTCCGCGGCATGTGGGATCTTCCCGAAACGGGGCACGAACCCGCGTCTCCTGCATCGGTAGGCGGACTCTCAAGCACTGCGCCACCAGGGAAGCCCGCCCCCATCGATGTGTTTTTAAAACAAAATGAAAGTGTGTAGACAGTACACCAACTACTTGATTCTGTTTATTGGATTTGGTATTACATGTAGATTTTTTTTTTTCACTCAAGACATGGCTCAGTTGTAAGAATTTAAACTCTTCAGAGTTAATGAAATAATTGCTGTGTTGTGGGCACATTTTCAATTTAATTCAAAATCCACCATCTACCAAATCCTACTTTGAAATCTTTTGTTTACATAATATAGAAAAATTGAAAGTGTGTGTGCCTGATGGTTTTGCAATACGATGAAAGGTGAATAAGAGGCTGAGGAGGATTCATGTGTTTTTCAATTTATTTAAAATATTTAGAGTCATTTAAAAATTTTGCCTCCCTCTGTTGACTTAGAATTCTAATGGATGATTAAATATCAAGGCCAGAGGTGGTGGGGACGGGGAGGGGAGGAACATCTGAAGGTGATGGAGGGATAATAATTGTCTTTTCAAGCCATGAAAAAAACCCAGAACAGGGCTTCCCTGGTGGCGCAGTGATTGAGAGTCCGCCTGCTGATTCAGGGGACACGGGTTCGTGCCCTGGTCTGGGAGGATCCCACATGCCGCGGAGCGGCTGGGCCCGTGAGCCACGGCCGCTGAGCCTGTGCGCGGCAATGGGAGAGGCCACAATAGTGAGAGGCCCGCGTACGGAAAAAAAAAAAAAAAAAACAAAAACAAACCCAGAACAACAAAACCCTTCTTATATTTTGAGAAAGCATAGGTAATGATTCAAAGTGATAAATAATAATAACTGAGACATTTATATTTTTATCCTAAACATTTCATAAGATCAATTATGAAAGAGTTAACTAGATTTTTCTTTTACTTAAGCCTTTGCAATAAGCTTGCTAGTAATCTTTTCTTAACTATTTTGTAAACAAGCTGAATAACTTACTACTGCATCGAATGACTTTTTAGTAACTTGTACTACTGATGCTATTAAAAACACATTACCTTTGTAAATGTAGATAAAACCTTTTCTCTTTAACACTCCACTATAAACTTTTCAGTGTAGCATCTCATTTTTCTTTTCCAGCCCATCTCTTCAGAAATGAATGGGTTGTCATAAATTATTCTCTCACTGTTAAAGTCTCTCACCCATGGAAAATTTGAAGTAAATCTCTCACTAGAGAGGTGAAAAAGAAGAGGCCTAACATTCTTGCTAGGACCTCAGGACAGACTAATGATAAGAGCCCTTCTCTAAATGTTTATGCAAATTACTTGAAATGACCTTGAATAAGTCATTTAACATTCACATGCCTTATTTTCCTCATCCACCAAATGAGAGTGAAGAGTGGTCTAGTTAGGTGGTTGCTTATGATGATCAAAAATATAACATCAACTAATTGTATACATTTTGTCCCTCAGAAAGACATTAAAAACTAATATTTTCAATATGACTATAAATTTTCTATGATACCTTTATCTGTACTTGGGGAACTAGGTGAACTCAATCTAAAATACACTGAAACATTGTAAGGGTATAAATAAACTAACTCATATTATGGTATTGTAGAGACATTATAAACTGATTTTTGTTCTTGAGTTTTTAGGTGAGCATTGAGATATATAAGAAGCAAAGTTAGCTTGAGGAAAATAAAATGACTCATAATGAGACATAAGAAATATTCAGCAAAAGTGTGGGACAATTAGCAGAGATTAAATACTTAGTTGAGAAAAAACAAACTTGGATACAATAGACGTAATATTGGGCATGATTTTCATTTTTGTAAAATTGGTTGGTTATTTCTAGGAATGTTCTGCATTTTATAAATATGATTTGTATCTTAGTTGGATGCTACTTACTGAGGCAGCAGTGTTCTCTAGAAAAAAGACTGATGCCCTCTACTGTCATTTTATTTCCTCTGCTTGCTGTCAAAACCGGAGGGAAAAGGCAAAACCCAAGAAAAGTGGTCAGGGAGCAATACTGTTAGTAGCACCCCATGGGCTGAATCATCTGCCTATGTCTGACCGTTTTATAACTTCACTCTGAAGTGAGTTTCACATCATCATTAGAGGAACAAACATAATTGTTTTTAAAAGATTTTTTTAGTAATACCATCTGATAGAAATATATGCTGTGGAAATTCAGGAAAACTCATATGAGGTGGAAATATCTTTTGTATGAGATTTCTCTTGAAGTGAAACTAAAATGGATTCCTTTGGTAATCAGAAGAAACCTCAGCCAAAAATTCTTTTGGAACTAATGAGTTTTGGAACTTACTCCACTAAGCGACCAAAAATATTTAAAGTGTGTGCTGACTGGACAGGCCTAGAATTGTTATTTTTTATTATTTTATCAAGGCCCATGGAAAATTCTGGCTGTAGATGGCAGCATCACACTAACACATCCATTCTAAAGCCTCCTAGGGCGAATTTGCAAGAAAGATGCTAAAAGCTCTGGTGCCTGGAGGACTACAGTTCATTCACTAGAAACCAGCCACAATTTTTCTTTGTCAAGGATGAAAACTTTCCTTGACTCTGCAAGCATCCACCTCTGAATTCACTACATTTCGATTTATCCTCAAGGTTGTGAGTGTGTTCCTTTAGTTGTGGGGTTTGGCAGACACAAAGGTTATGAATTTTATTAGAGCTTCTGAAAATACCAGTTGTAGGGCCTTTGAAAACCCAGATTTGTCAGCATTTCACATTAATGGGTCTTTTATTTGTTTGTTTTTCTTTCTGGTTTATAGACAGCACCCCATTATAGAGGTAATATATCTTCATTTAAATAACTTTCAAGTTATTTATGACTGGCAATGACTTTGAGGCTGGGGTGTTTTACTTTGTTTTATTTTTGTTAACAGGTTCATTCCGGTGCTAGTGATAATAGTATAGCCTAAAATAAAGGCAGTTTTACAGAGTTCTCTGGATGATTGTAATAATCTAGTTAATTGCATTAAAGACCCAAATTTTTCATGAAAAGTCCTTTTTCATTTCCAACTATATTCGAACTTAAGTTTTTAACAAAAGCAAATAATAAGTAATCAACAAATGATGAAAACTCACTATGTGGCACATACTAAGTATAGCTCTTTTATATCTTTTTTTCATTTAATCCTTGTTACAAACCTATAGTTATTCTTATTTTGTGCATAAGGAAGCAAGCGCAAAGAGTTCAGTGACTTGCCCAAGATTTCACATCTAATCGTGGTGGAGCGAAGCTGCAATACAGGTTTTTTATTCTCAGGTCAGTTTCTTCAGAGCCGTTATAGCTGCTTCTCTGAGGACATTGGTAAGACATGAGAGATTTAAAACAGGAAAATGGATACAATTTGTAAGCACTTGGAATGGGTAGGTGGGTGATTTTTTAAATTTGCTTCTTCATTCAATAGATATTTATTAAATGTGTGGTATGTTCCAGGCCCAGGATAAGAACTGAGGAAACACTGACATAGTCACACATACATAATTCTTGCCTTTTTGTAGTCTGTAGGGAGAAACTAACACACACATAGATTATAACATAACACAGTGTAGTCTATCATTGCATTTAGTACATTTTTGTAATATGTGGTAATGTGGTAACACAGAGAAGGCAAATCTTACCTGGGATAGAGGGGAAGAGAGCCTTCTTGAAGGAAATATTTCAGTTGTGTCTTATAGGTTGGACTAGACAATTGGAAGGGATAGAGGAGGGACATTCCAAACAGCGGAGCAGCATAAACCAAAGACAGCATGGTATGCACATTAAGTAACAATCTAGCTCTAATACCGAAGTGCAAAATTTAGAAAATAATTTTATTGAGTTCAAAGGGAAGAATCAGGGTCACTAGTTTCTTGTCAACCCTTTTACTATAACCTAAAACCTATTATAATAATGCTAAATCTCAAGGACACTTACATTACAACCTTAACCATCAAAAATATAGTTAAGTACCTGGGAGGGGAAAGAAAATAAGAACATTGACAGTTCTTGAATAGCATTCATGCTGTCTCAACACTTCACATTAACTCTGTGATATTAATATTAATGTACCTGTTTTATGATAAGACTTAAAAACATTAAGGAACTTGCCCTTGGCAAGCTAGGAAAAGGTAGAGCCAGAGTTGTGGTGCAGTGACTCTAAAGCCCATGCTCTTTTTATGCTATTGTAGGAAAGGAAAAATATCTTTTCCCACCTACCCTTCCAAGATCTTGACTGGGATCCCTGTAACAAAAGACAGATTAACAAGAGGAAAGCATACGAATTTATTTAATATGAGTTTTATGTGACACAGGAAGCTTTGTAAGGAAATGAAGACCCTAGGAATGATTTTATGCAAGTGTAATGAAGAGTGGAAAGTCGTGGGAGAATGTGATAGGACAAAAAGAGTATAAGGCAAATGTAGTAAACTGGGGGAGACTTAGTAGGGCCTATTTGGTCAGAGTCCTCTCAGTGTCCCTCTGTCTTCAGAGATAAGGATGCTCCTTTCCTCCAGGTACTGGAGGGGAGAACCTCTCATATGAGGGTCTTATGACCTGCTTCAGGGAGAGGTCAGAAAGTTCTTCCTGTACTTGCTGCATCTCAAATTCCTTTAGCTTAAGATATTCACTATGCCAATAGGTAGCAGGTCCTGAACCCCATCACCTTCTTTCCTCATAGGAGCCAAAAGTTAAGCATTGCTAAGTCTCAACACTATGACTTCCTACGCACTTCAACCGTAAGGCAAGTTCCTTGAACTCTGACTCTGGGGTTTACTTTCATAAATCACAAATCCAGTCCCATGCCTACTGCTCAACATCTCAGACACAGATTAAAAATTAACTTCCTCTCTCTGCCTCAGTCTTACCATCAGCACCACACTGCATACAACTTAAGTCATTTTCCTAAAACAGAACTAGTCACATCAATTATCCAAACAAAAACCTTTGCTGCCTTCCAGTCTTCTTCATCATAAAGTTCAAACTCCTTAGCGTAGTATTCAAGGCTATTCACTTAGACCTGGCTTTGTCTAGCTGTCTTTTTCTCTCCTTCCCTCCCTCTCTCCCCTTCTCCCTCTCCTTTTCCCTCTGTCTCTCCCACTTCTTCTGTCTTTCCCTCTCCATTTGTCTCTTTTTCTTCCTGTCTCCCCACCCCCATCTCTGTGTCTCTCTATCTCATCCCCTTCCCTTTTACCATGACTCTTGTCACACTGGAGTATTTATTGTTCCCTGAACATAGTATGTTCTCTTCCCCTAAAGTGTACTTTTCTATCTGATATGATCTGACAAAATCCAATTCATCTCTCAAGGCATATTTAAATGTCAGCAACCCTGTGATATCTTCCCCTCTCCCTGGTTCTTCTTCATACTACCACAATACTACTGTCACCTTTATTAGCCAACTTAGTGTTTTGTTTTACAGTTAGCTGTGTACATATATGCCTGTTAAATTGTGAGTGTGTTCATGCTCACCTTAGGGTATGAAAGTCATTAGCAGTACCTCAGAAACTAAACTGCTGGACACTCAGAATGTTTATTGAATGAATAAAGCTCAGTTATCTGAATTCACAGAGGCATTAAATATAATGAATTAGGGTAAGAGTCAAGATGGTGGAGTAGGAAGACACGGAGTTCTCATCTCCTCACAAGTAGGGCACCTGCCAGGCGCTGGTGGGGGACCTCAGACACCTAAAGTGATGGGAGGAATCCCCAAGCGACCGGTGAGGAATCCCCGAGGGTGTGGGGGCCAAGGAAGAGGGGAGGAAAAGTGGAGACTGGATGGGACAGGCACCCCTGAGGGGCAGCTGGGGGAGGGGTTCCCACACTCAGAGGGGCCCACCCATGGAGTGGGGATTAACAGGGATGGGGAGAGACCTTTGGGGTGTCAGGGGATCAGAGGGGAACGAGGCTAGGGTCTCCCCCACCCGCTCGAGCCCCAGCGAGACTGTTGGGGTCCCAGGCCTAAACCTCAGCCCTCCAGGGCCCTCTTTGTCCAGGCTGAGCCTAGGCCCTGCCCCCCACATAAGCCCCGGCCCCCAACCAAGGCCTTTTCTGGTTTTTTTTTTTTTTTGCTCTTGTGGTTCTGTTTTGCCTTGCTGTTGTTTCATTTATACTTTTATTTTTTCTAACATATTTTTTATTTTTCTAATTTTTATTTTTTTATTCTTTGTTATTGTTCAGCTCTTTTTCTTTTTCTTGCCACACAGTGCCGCTTGTGGGATCTTGATTCCCACTCTGGGAGTCAGGCCTGAGCTCCTGTGGTGGGAGCACCAAGTCCAAACCTCTGGACTAACAGAGAACCTCAGACCCCAGGGAATATTAATTGATGTGAGGTCCCCCAGAGGTCCTCATCTTGGCACCAAGACCCAGCTCTACCCAACTGCCTGCGAACTCCAGTACGGGACGCCTCAGGCCAAACAACCAGGAAGACAGGAACACAGCCCCACCCATCCAAAAAAAAAAAAAATGAGAAGACAAAAAAATAAGTTACAGTTGAAGGAGCAAGGTAAAAACCTACAAAACCAAATAAATGAAGAGGAAATAGTCAACCTACCTGAAAAAGAATTCAGAATGATGATAGTAAAGATGATCCAAAATCTCAGAAATAGAATGGAGGCAGAGATCGAAAAAATACAAGAAATGTTTAACAAAGACCTAGAAGAACTAAAGAACAAACAAAGAGTGATGAACAACACAGTAACTGAAATGAAAAATACACTAGAAAGAATCAATAGCAGGATAACTGAAGCAGAAGAACAAATAAGTGAGCTGGAAGAAGAATGGTGGAAATAACTGCTGAGGAGCATAATAAAGAAAAAAGAATGAAAAGAATTGAAGACAGTCTCAGAGACCTCTGGGAGAACATTAAACTCACAAACATATGAATTATAGAGATCCCAGAAGAAAAAGAGAAAGAGACAAGGCCTGAGAAAATATTTGAAGAGATGATAGTCGAAAAATTCCCTAACATGGGAAAGGAAATAGCCACCCAAGTTCAGGAAGCTCAGAGAGTCCCATAAAGGATAAACCCAAGGAGAAACACACCAAGACACATATTAATCCAACTAACAAAAATTAAATTTAAAGAAAACATATTAAAAGCAACAAGGGAAAAGCAACAAATAACACACAAGGGAATCCCCACAAGGTTATCAGCTGATTTTTTAGCAGAAACTCTGCAAGCCAGAAGGGAGTGGCAGGACATATTTAAAGTGAAGAAAGGGAAAAGCCTACAACCAAGATTACTCTACCAAATGAAGATCTCATTCAGATTTGATGGAGGGATCAAAATCTTTACAGACAAGCAAAATCTAAGAGAATTCATCTCCACCAAACCAGCTTTACAGCAAATGCTAAAGGAACTTCTCTAGGAAGGAAACACAAGAGAAGAAAAAGACCCACAAAAATAAACCCAAAACAATTAAGAAAATGGGAATAGGAACATACATATCGATAATTACCTTGAATGTAAATGGATTAAATGCTCCAACAAAAAGACACAGACTGGTTGAATGGATACAAAAACAAAACCCATATATATGCTGTCTACAAGAGACCCACTTCAGACCTAGGGACACATACAGACTGAAAGTGAGGGGATGGAAAAAGATATACCATGCAAATGGAAATCAAAAGAAAGCTGGAGTAGCAATACTCATATCAGATAAAATAGACTTTAAAATAAAGGCTGTAACAAGAGATAAGGAAGGACACTACATAATGATCAAGGGAACAATCCAAGAGGAAGATATAACAATTATAAATATTTATGCACCCAACATCGGAGCACCTCAATATATAAGGCAAATGCTAACAACCATAAAAAGGGAAATAGTAGCACAATAATAGTGGGGGACTTTAACACCCCACTTACACCAATGGACAGATCATCCAGACAGAAAATACATAAAGAAATGCAAGCACTAAATGACACAATAGAACAGATAGATTTAATTGATATTTATAGGACATTCCCCCTGAAAGCGGCAGAATACACTTTCTTCTCAAGTGCACACAGAACATTATCCAGAACAGATCACATCTTGGGTCACAAATCAAGCCTCAGAAAATTTAAGAAAATTGAAATCATATCAAGCATATTTTCTGACCACAATGCTATGAGATTAGAAATCAATTGCAGGGAAAAAACTGTCAAAAACACAAACATATGGAGGCTAAATAGTGTACTGCTAAATAACCAAGAGATCACTGAAGAAATGAAAGAGGAAATAAAAAAATACCTAGAAATAAATGACAATGAAAACATGACAACCCCAAACCTATGGGATGCAGCAAAAGCAGTTCTAAGAGGGAAGTTTATAGCAATTCAACCTCACCTCAGGAAATAAGAAAAATCTCAAGTAAACAATGTAACCTTACACGTAAAGCAACTAGAGAAAGAAGAAGAACAACAAAAAAAACCCCAAAGTTAATAGAAGGAAGGAAATTATAAAGATCAGAGCAGAAATAAATGAAATAGAAACAAAGAAAACAATAGCAAAGATCAATAAAACTAAAAGTTGGTTCTTTGAGAAGCTAAACCAAATTGATAAACCTTTTGCCAGACACATCAAGAAAAAAAGGGAGGGCTTCCCTGGTGGCGCAGTGGTTGAGAGTCCGCCTGCCGATGCAGGGGACACGGGTTTGTGCCCCGGTCCGGGAAGATCCCACATGCCGCAAAGTAGCTGAGCCCGTGAGCCATGGCCGCTGAGCCTGCGTGTCCAGAGCCTGTGCTCCACAACGGGAGAGGCCACAACAGTGAGAGGCTTGTGTCCCGCCCGAAAAAAAAAAAAAAAAAAAGGGAGAAGACTCAAATCAATAGAAATGAAAATGAAAAAGGAGAAATTACAACTGACACTGCAGACATACAAAGGATCATAAGAGACTACTACAAGCAACTATATGCCAATAAAATGGACACCTGGAAGAAATGGACAAATTCTTGGAAAGGTACAACTTTCCAAGACTGAACCAGGAAGAATTAGAAAATATAAACAGACCAATCACAAGTAATGAAATTGGAACTAATTTAAAATCTTCCAGCAAATAAAAGTCCGGACCAGATGGCTTCACAGGTGAATTCTATTAAACATTTAGAGAAGACCTAACACCCATCCTTCTCAAACTCTTCCAAAAAATTGCAGAGGGAGGAACACTTCCAAACTCATTCTACAAGCCACCATCACTCTGATACTGAAACCAGAAAAAGATATCACAAAAAAAGAAAATTACAGACCAGTACCACTGATGAACATAGATGCAGATATCTTCAACAAAATTCTAGCAAACAGAATCCAACAACACATTAAAAGGATCATACACTATGATCAAGTGGGATTTATCCCAGGGATACAAGGATTCTTCAATATATGCAAATCAATCAATGTGTTACACCATATTAACAAACTGAAGGATAAAAACCGTATGATCAACTCAATAGAGGCAGAAAAAGCTTTTGACAAAGGTCAATACCCATTTATGATAAAAACTCTCCAGAAAGTGGGCACAGAGGGAACCTACCTCAACATAATAAAGGTCATATATGACAAACCCACAGAAAACATCATTCTCAATGGTGAAAAACTGAAAGCATTTCCTCTAAGATCAGGAAAAAGACAAAGATGTCCACTCTTGCCACTATTATTCAACATAGTTTTGGAAGTCCTAGTCATGGCAATCAGAGATGAAAAAGAAATAAAAGGAATCCAAACTGGAAAAGAAGAAGTAAAACGGTCACTGTTTGCAGCTGACATGATACTATACATAGAGAATCCTAAAGATGCCACCCGAAAACTACTAGAGCTAATCAATGAATTTGGTAAAGTTGCAGGATACAAAATTTATGCACGGAAATCTCTTGCATTCCTATACAGTAACAATGAAAGATCGGAAAGAGAAATTAAGGATACAATCCCATTTACCATCTCAACAAAAATAATAAAATACCTAGGAATAAACCTACCTAAGGAGGCAAAAGACCTGTACTCAGAAAACTCTAAAACACTGATGAAAGAAATTAATACAAACAGATGGAGAGAAATATGATACAAACAGATGGAGAGATATACCATGTTCTTGGATTGGAAGAATCAATATTATGAAAATGACTATACTACCTAAAGCAATCTACAGATTCAGTGCAATCTCTATCAAATTACCAATGGCATTTTTCACAGAATTAGAACAAAAATTTTTACAATTTGTATGGAAACAAAAGAGACCCCAAATAGCCAAAGTAATCTTGAAAAAGAAAAAGGGAGCTGAAGGAATCAGGCTTTCTGACTTCAGACTGTACTACAAAGCTACAGTAATCAAGACAGTATGGGGACTTCCTTGGTAACACAGTGATTAAGAATCTGCCTGCCAGGGGACATGGGTTCAATCCCTGGTCCAGGAAGATCCCACACGCTGTGGAGAAATAAAGCCCACAAGCCACAACTACTGAGCCCACGTGCTGCAATTACTGAAGCCCATGCACCTAGATGTCATGCTCCACAACAAGAGAAGCCACCGCAGTGAGAAGTCTGTGCATTGCAAGGAAGATAGCCTCCACTTGCCACAACTAGAGAAAGCCCGCGCACAGCAACGAAGATACAACGCAGCCAAAAAAAAAAAAGACAGTATGGTATTGGCTCAAAAACAGAAATATAGATCAAAGGTACAGGATACAAAGCCCAGAGATAAACCCATGCACCTATGGTCACCTAATCTATGACAAAGGAAGGAAGGAATATACAAGGGAGAAAAGACAATCTCTTCAATAAGTGATGCTGGGAAAACTGGATAGCTACATGTAAAAGAGTGAAATTAGAACACTCCCTAACACCATACACAAAAATATACTCAAAATTAACTAAAGACTTAAATGTAAGATGGGGCACTATAAAACTCTTAGAGGAAAACATAGGAAAAACACTCCTTGACATAAATCACAGCAACATCCTTTTTGACCCACCTCCTAGAGAAATGGAAATAACAACAAAAATAAACAAGTGGGACCTAATTAAATTTAAAAGCTTCTTGCACAGCAAAGGAAACCATGAACAAGACAAAAAGACAACCCTCAAAATGGGAGAAAATATTTGCAAACGAAGCAACTGACAAAGGACTAATCTCCAAAATATACAAACAGCTCATGCAGCTCAGTATCAAAAAAAACAAACAACCCAATCCAAAAATGGGTGGAAGACCTAAATAAACATTTCTCCAAAGAAGACATACAGATGGCCATGAGGCACATGAAAAGATGCTCAACATCACTAATCATTAGAGAAATGCAAATCAAAATTACAATGAGGTATCACCTCACACCGGTCAGAATGGCCATCATCAAAAATCTACAAACAATAAATGCTGGAGAGGGTGTGGAGAAAAGGGAACCCTCTTGCACTGTTGGTGGGAACGTAAATTGATACAGCCACTGTGGAGAACAGTATGGACGATCATTAAAAACCTAAAAATAGAACTACCATATAACCCAGCAATCCCACTACTGGGTATATACCCTGAGAAAACCATAATTCAAAAATACACACGTACCCCAATGTCCACTGCACTATTTACAATAGCCAAGACATGGAAACAACCTAAATGTCCATTGACAGATGAATGGTTAAAGAAGATGTGGTACAATATATACAATAGAATATTACTCAGCCATAACAAGGAATGAAATTGGGTCATTTGTAGAGATGTGGATGAACCTAGAGTTTGTCATACAGAGTGAAGTAAGTCAGAAAGAGAAAGACAAATATTGTATTTTAATGCACATATGTGGGATCTAGAAAAATGGTACAGGTGAACCTATTTGCAGGGCAGGAGTAGAGATGCAAATGTAGAGAATGGACATGTGGACACAAGGGTGGGGAAGGGGAGGGTGGGAAAAACTGGGAGATTAGGATTGACATTTATACACTACCGTGTTTAAAAGAGGTAGCTAGTGAGAACATGCTGTATAACAGCTCAGCTCGGTGCTCTGTGTTGACCTAGATGGGTGGGATGTGGTGGGGGGCATGGGAGGGAGGTCCAAGAGGGAGGGGATATGTGTATACGTACAGCTGATTCTCTTCATTGTACAGCAGAAACTAACACAACATTGTAAAGCAACTATACTGCAGTTAAAAAATAATAAAATAAAATAAAATAAAACCAGGCCACTTTCTCACTACATTAAAAAATATATATATAATGAATTAGGAAGGGAAAAATGAGATTACAAGTTATGATAGGCATCCTGATTTTAATAAAAATGACAGCTCTCAGCAAGGGGAAGATAGAAAACCATATAAAATATAAATACCTAAAAATACCAGTCTGGGACCGTTTCCTGTGGAGCCAAACATCCAATTTATTTCAGTGTACCTTGAGTGGCACTATTATTACATAATACAATATAATTGTTACTAAGAGTAATGATCCTGTATCATTATGAAAGCATTTACAATTTGTTCTGTGTAGTGTGTTTAAGAAAGCATGGTAGAATAAAGATAGACATATAGATATTAGTTCTAATGGAATAGAACTAAGAGTCCAGAAATAAACCCATGTGTCCATGGTCAACTTATTTTTGACAAGAGTGCCAAGACTATTCAATGAGGTAAGAATAATCTCTTCAACAAATGGCGCTGGGACAACTGGAAAAGAATTAAGTTGTGCTCCTACCTTACACCATATACAGAAATTAACTCAAAGTGGGTCAAAGACCTAAATGTAAGCACTAGAACAGTACAATTTTAGAAGAAAACTTAGGTGTCATTCTTTATGACCTTGGATTTGGGAATGGATTCTTAGATATGACACGAAAAGTACAGGCAACAAAAGAGAGAATAGATAAATTGGGCTTCATCAAAGTTTAAAACTTTGTATATCAAAGGACACTGTCAAGAAAATGAAAAGACAACCTAATGCATGGGAGACATTACTTGCATATCATGTATCTGATAAGCGTCTAGTATCTAGAATATAAAAAGAACTCTTACAGGACTTCCCTGGTTGCACAGTAGTTAAGAATCCGCCTGCCAATGCAGGGGACACGGGTTTGACCCCAGGCCAGGGAAGATCCCACATGCAGTGGAACAACTAAGCCTGTGTGTCACAGCTACTGAGCCTGCGGTCTAGAGCCCGCGAGTCACAACTACTGAGCCCGCGAGCCACAACTACTGAAGACCGTGCACCTAGAGCCCATGCCCCACAACAAGAGAAGCCACTGCAGTGAGAAGCCCACACACCGCAAGGAAGTGTAGCCCCCACTTGCCACAACTAGAGAAAGCCTGTGCACAGCAGTGAAGACCCAACGCAGACTAAATAAATAAATAAAATAAAAGGCATTAAAAAAAAAGAACCCTTACAACTCAACAGCAAAGGACACACAGTTCAATTTCAAAATGGGCAAAGGACTTGAATAGATAATGGTCAATAAGTACATGAAACGATGCTCAACAAAATTTGTCATTAGGACAATGCAAAGCAAAAGTGCAATGAAATACCACTTTACATTCATTAGGATAGCTATATTTTTTTCAAAAAAGGAAAAAGAAAATAATAAGTGTTGGTAAGGATGTACAGAAATTGGAACACTGTACTTTGCCTGTGTGAATATAAACGGATGCAGCTGCACCATTTTATTTTAAAGCAGTTTGGTGTTTCCTCAGAAAGATATAGAATTACCATATGATCCACAAATTTTAGTCCTAGAATAAAGAATTGAAAACATGTGTTCATAAACAAATCTTCAAAGCAACAAAACGTAAACAAATCTTCAAAGCAACACTACTCATAATAACTAAAATGTGAAAATCATTCAAATATCCATCAACTAATGAATGGATTCAACAAATGTTAACATTTTGCTGTGCTGGCTTTAGTTTTGTTTTTCAAGAAATAAAATATTACAGGCAAAGTCCCTTTTGTATCCCTCCTTCATCCCATTTCCCTCCCTCTTGCGCCCAGAGACAGCCACTGTCCTGAACTTGGTATGTGTGACTCAATCCCATTTATTTTTTAATATTTTTTTACATGTTGAATCCATAAACAATATATAGTATTGTTTGATGTGATTTTTAAACTTTATATGAAAAGTATCACACCTATCCAGCTGCATTTTGCTTTTATCACTCAACTTTTTAAATATATTATAAAATTTATGTAATTTTAAGACATTAAAAGACTGTCACAAATGTCTCCTAAGTTGGTCTCCCTCCCTTTAGTGTTCCACTATCTCCAGTGCAACCCTGTTTAACTATTTCATCAGTTGAAAATTCTAATGAATCAAGGTAATATATGACATAAAAAACAATTCTGTAGTCCAAAAATATAGTCTTACTAAGTTATACATATTTTTCTGTTATAACTAAAATTAAAGAATTTAAACTATAAGACATAAACCATTCAAAGAAAATCATAGTTAAAAGGTTCAACAAGTACCCAAGAATCTTTGTTTAATTATATTTCAATTTCTGGAGAACGTTGGCCATATACGTAATCCAAGTATTTATTAAAAAAATTAACACTATTGAGAAACGTAAGTATATTCAAAATATTCAAATAATTTGGCAATAAAAACATGTAGATAACCATACAAAGTCAAAAGTATGGGCTAGATCATAACTATATTTAATATCAAACACACATGGCTCTGTGTGTTTGTATCTTTAAATCAGAACTTACAAAGTTGTATTCTCAGACCAATACTTCAGCTTCAACCATGTTTGTTTTGAGAAACTAATTTTATCAAGGGGTGAACTTTGATGGTTTTATACATCCTTCAGGTACACCTACACCCCACTGGAATCTGGCTATTTTTCATTACTGAGTATGTGACAAAGGCAACCTCTCTTTTGACTCAGGAAATACATTTATTCTGACCTGGAGTGTGATGTAAGTCCCTGATCTCCTCTTCCCTCTCCCATCTCATATTGTGCTCTTATTGTCAGCTACAAGAACTCAAAGATGGACCAGAGGTTTGGCTCCAATTAATATCCTCCAGTACCTGAGCATTAGGTTGGCAATTCATTTATGCATCTTTCTGCCTAATGCATGATCCGCCTCAATAACAGTATTTTCCTGGGTGGTATTTTTTTGTTGTTGTTGATCATTATGCTTAAATATGGGTTCTTGTTTTTCCCTGTGAATCATTATATCAATATAGGTGTGGTTAGGTAAACACAAAGGAGATAAATGAGCTAAATCTGAACCTGTAGAAACAGTTTATTTATTTATGAATGACTTGTTCATTTGTAATATTTCTTTCTGGCTTCTTTTCCTGGGGCGGGGGAGGGCGGTATTGAGTGTGCAAGCAAAAAAAAAAAAAAAAAAAAAAAAGAAGGTAGGTGGAGGTTGGTGGGGAATGCTTCCCACCTAGAGCTCAAGACATCTAAGGTGAAAACTGGCTTTTGAGTAACAAATATGCACGTGAAACACTTAAAAGAAAACAAAGATACCTAATAGTTCTCAGGTAGTCACCATAACTTTGTAATACCTTCCAAAGTGTGCTTCTTTGAACTTTCAGTTGAAATGAAACCCGTGTCAATTAGCATGCAGCTTCTTGTCTTGGATATCAACACGTTTTAAAACCGGGTAGAGAAGTCAACTTCAGGGTTAATCTAGGAACACCCTAGATTAACCTTGAAACTTCTTTTAGCGTTAAAACATACAACCTCCCAACGCTACAGAAAAATAGGTGTTTGTTGAGGAACTTTTCAGCTTGTTTGTGCTTCATCTTCATTGTTGGTTTTCATAGAGATAATGGTTCCTAATAATAATTGTTTCCAGTGAAAGGAAGTTCAAGGCAAGTTGAAAATACTTTTGAATGAGCTCAAACAATTTACAATTTCTATAGAATGCAGCACTCTCCTACTCATAGGTAATATTGTTTGATCATTGTTAACATGTTAGGTACAAGATCAGTGATTTCTGCTTGATAATACCTTTCACTTTAAAGTGTATTTAGTGTTTACTTATCATCTGGTTTTAATGTGGTAGAGTCATAATACATAAAAGAGTATTTTCACTAGGGACATCTTTTGGGTTACACCCATTAACACAAAAGTTGTAATGTTTTCCAAAATGCCTTCATTTAATTACCAGTTATGCTGAACTTTTCACAAGTTGCATCAATGATGAATCACTTAAACTAAAATCCACGAATGTGTACAATAGAACAAAAGAGAGGCGCAAAAGAAGTTTCAGCCTCTAGACAAAAGTAGAATTTTTCAAAAGGTACAAAGAAATAACCTTTTGTCAACTTCCCATCCTATAGAAGAGCTGTAAAAGACTAAAGAGCCTAGCACCATGTAAACATTAATAGAAAACTAATATTTCTGCAGGTGTGCATGTTGCTTTTTAAACTGAATACAGTTATCCTTTGATCATATCTCTGAAAAGATTTTCTTTCCCAGATATGTTGCAGCAACTTTTCTTAAAGGTATAGCTTTCCTTTCTGGAAATTCCTTGATATCATTATTAGTTTTTGTTAAAAAAAAACTCAATAAAAGTAATTTGGAAAGAAATTATTGGCCATTCTCTTTTAGAATTTCTCCTGTTTAGATAAATTTACTAACTTCTGCTATTAGTCATGTCATTAACTGATATTAAGTTTTAATATAGTCAGGATTATACTTTTCTTCATAAGGTCACATTATATTAATATAATAATTAAGCACACTAATCAAGTATTTATAGTATTCCTATTACATATTTAGGTCTGGACTATGTACCGTGTTAGATAAATATAAGAAATGATTACTGCCTTCAAGGAGCTTACAATCTGAGGGAACGACATTAACATATATTAATATAGTATGTGTGGGATTAAAAATATACATGACACCAAAATAATAGCCAGCCAAACTGTCTACAATTAGAAAAGTCATTTTAAAAAAAACTACAAAAATTTCTTTAAGCTATAAAATATATTAACATGTTTTGAAGGTACCACCACTGCAAAATGCTTTCACCAAGTTTTGTCAAGGCCCTATAGACATAGCCTAAGGACAAACCTCTCCATCTCTGCTACAAATACTTTAATTCAAACTTGCATCATATCTTGCCTACAAGCTAGACTTCCTGCCTCTCTATAATCTTATCTTCTCTTAAATCTGTCATCCATACTGCACCCAGAACAATCTGCCTACAACTGCTTGCTTAAAACTTCAGCAATTTCTCATTTGCCAACTTCATAAAGCCCAAGTTCTTTAATGTGCGTGTAAGACCTCTGGCCCCTCATTGCCCAATCCTTTCTTCTGCATCGCTCCATCTAGACTTTTATGTTCTAGTTATACTGGATTTTATTTATTGTTGCAAATACACACATACTATTTCACACCTTTGGCGCCTTTTTTTCTTATGTTCCCTCTACCTGCTTTGCCCTTCCCATGAATCTTTGTCTAATTCTTACTCATCTTTTAAGACTGCAATTCAGGCATCACTTTCTCCTGAGGTCCTAGGTTGAGCTTAAAAGTCCCTTTCTCTGTGATCCCATAATGATCTCTGAAAATCTCTATCAGCATATAATGTATGTTGAAAGCATTCATATACATATACATATATAGAGAGGAAATGTCTTCTCTTTAATGTCATCAGTGCCTAATACTGAACTTAATGCATACATTTGTATGTTTTCTGGAGTAAACATATAATAGTTTATAATAGTTTAGTAGGTGTTTTCTTTTTTGTATATCGCTTTACTATTTTTTAGCTAATTGCCTAGGACAAATCACTTGCCTCTTTGAAACAGTTTTTTCATCTTTAAAATTGAAGATAATAACTTCTATTATTTATTGAACACCTGCTATGTTACAGGTATTCTTCTAAGTACTTTGCATGTGTGCACATCAATTCTGTGAGGTAGATACTATTACCATCCCTATTTGACAGATAAGCAAACTGAAGCATAAGAAAAGAAATTTAACCATTTTGCATAGTTAAGTAAGTGGGGAAGCTGGCCTTCCAGCCTAAGCAGTTGGATTCCAGAATTCAGACTTTTAACAGCTGCACTATGCTGCAACATGGGAGCAAGGTTATCAGAAGGACCGAGTGAGATGCCAGTAAGGACACTTGGTAAAGCACATATTATTATGCAAATAATAATAACTATTGTTTTTGAAGGACTAGTATGTGTTGTGCATAGTGCAAAGAAACGTACACATAGCATTAATTAATTTAATCCCGGGTACTGTTGTAATCTCCTCTAAAGATAGACAATCAAGGCAAAGAAAGACTGTACAGCAGTAGGTGATGCAGCCTGCATTCAAGCACAGCAATCTGAGTCTACAGCCAAGCGTGCTTAACAGCGATGCTGCGCTGCCTCTCAAATATTAGTTACTTTAAATTAGTTGCTGTGTGCTCCCTACAGGGGAATTTTGTCACATAAACCTTCCCATTTACATTGCATGTATCTGAAATTATATATGCTTTAATCAAAGTGGGTTTATTCCATTTGGAACCAAAAGGAAGTGTTACAAAGCAGAATATACCTGTCATGCAAGTGAGGACTTTCAGGATTGGCACCTTTAAATAACTTGCTTACCTTCTTAAAAGGCATGTATTTAAAGATGGAAGAGCATATATACTAAATGTACTTATGCATATGGGTTTCTTTTTTTTTTTTTGCGGTGCGCAGGCCTCTCACTGTTGGGGCCTCTCCCGCTGCGGAGCACAGGCTCCGGACGCGCAGGCTCAGCGGCCGTGGCTCACGGGCCCAGCCGCTCCGCGGCATGTGGGATCCTCCTGGACCGGGGTACGAACCCGTGTCCCCTGAATCGGCAGGCGGACTCTAAACTACCGCGCCACCAGGGAAACCCCTTTATGCATATGTTTTAATCAGTAGAGGAAATCAACAAAAAATTCAATTGTGATTTAGAAATCAAAGTCTCCAGTTCATTACTATCTAATTCGTTACTTCTTAAATAAATACCAGCATTATATCCTCTTCTGAAGAATTATAGCATATGAAATACCCAGACACATTTTTTAAAAATCCTAAATTGGGATCCACTACTTAGTGGAAATAGAGAGATATGAGTTCCAAACACCCTGACTTTAGTGGGGTTAGGTGACAAAATAGAGTGATTTCATTTTAGTGCTGGTTTTTAACATTTAATTTCCTTTTATAAGAGTAGTTTGACCTTTGCGGAACATGGGAAATGTAAAAGGACTGAAAGAAAGCCCCAGGGTTCTCTCCAGAGCCAACTTCTCCAAAGGATCCCTCAAGCAGGCCACCTGCTTTAGTATTACTCAGATGGATAGGCTTATATCTTCTAACAGCAAAACTGCAAACTGAATCTCCTACATGAGAGACCTGCTGGTTAATGTCCCTAGCAGCTATATACTCGGTATAATATGGCATGTTTACCTAACGGCTTGCTACGTGCTTAACATGTGAAGTTCCTTCTCATGGCTGTTTGTTTCTGTTGGACTGTATGTGTTAAAAATAATATAAGGTCAAATTCCATAGGAAAGCATGGTTCTGATTGAATTTCCAGTCCCAAACTCTGGACCTAAGCCAGTAGGATCTGGGAATGTGTCAGGGAGTGTATGCCTTACATGGCAGCGCTCAAAAGTGACTACTTAGGTTGATTAACTAGTGGTGAAGATAGGTTTGGAAAGATATTTCAACCAGACTAATTAGCAAGTAGTCAGATGTGACAGAAAGTGAGTAAAATATACGCCACCTCTCTGGAAGGGAACTAAAGAAATTGCACTGGGAAAAGATGGAAATAAGTAAGATATGTGCTGGAGCCATGGTGAGAAACGTTAGCTCCATTGCCTGCCTCATGCTGTTTAAAAATAGAAGTGAGAGCTCATAAACGTGATTTGAGTTAGACTAAGAGTCCAAGCCCTAAGTATATGTATTTAGCTGTATAATTTTTGGTGTCATTTATTATAGACAATGTTGCCTTTAAGTCCATTTTAGAGTTTGAAATAGGACATAAAATCTAAAAAAAAGACTTTATGATGTTCCTCCAAACTGCATTAGTCTAAATTTAAGCTCGGGAAGGATCAGTTTATTATCTTTTTAATTTCCTTTGTAAAATGCCCAGCAAAACACATGTATTCATGCTGACACTTTTTGGAGTTAACAATACTTTTATATGAAACCATCTGCCCAAGAAAACCACCCTTTAAAAAATGGATTATGATTGTGAACATGATGACTTCTCTCACATGGCTCAAACAACTAAAACTTTAACCATTGCTTGGTCACCCTCACACTCAATTTTTGTTTCTTGGATTTTGATTCTCACTTATATTTCCACTCTGGGACACTTTCAATTGTCTGCCTGGAATGCCTTTCTCAACTTTTGTGTGTGTGTGTGTGGTACGCGGGCCTCTCACTGTTGTGGCCTCTCCTGCTGCGGAGCACAGGCTCCGGACGCGCAGGCTCAGCAGCCATGGCTCACGGGCCCAGCCGCTCCGCGGCATGTGGGATCCTCCCAGACCAGGGCACGAACCCGCGTCCCCTGCATCGGCAGGCGGACTCTCAACCACTGCACCACCAGGGAAGCCCTTTTTTCAACCTTTTTAGCTTAATAAAATCATGTTCGTCTTTTGAGGAATATTAAATATTATCTCTTACAGAAACTTTTCTCTGTTTCCCACCCTCCATTCTTCCCCCACAGAATTATTTCCCGTACTCTGTGGTTCTATAGGATCTAGTACTGCCTCTATTACAGCACTTGTCATATTATATTACAGGTAGTATGCATTTGTCATTCTCCCAAATTAATTGTAAGCTGTTTGATGGCAGGAACTGCTTTCTTTATGGTGGAACACTTATTCTCCATGTTCAAGAAATTAACAGAAAGTCTTTCACATGGTTGACAATATATTTTGAAACCAAAGGATCTTCGAAGTAGAAATTCTGGCGAGGGGGGAGCATCTTTCCAAACATTCTCCTGCTTTGTTATTGAACTAGGCTTCCTATTTGTCCACATTCTCCACAATGTAGAGATGAGCTTTCCTTCTTATACCAGTAAATCTGTTTATCAATTGTTTTCACTGTGAGATTGGACATGTTACTTGGAATCCGTTTATTTATTCAGAAAGTATGTTTTGACTACCTACTATGGCATTGCTGAAATTTTCACCAATATTAACGCCTCGATTTTCTAAAATGTTGATAAATAATAATATCCACTACCACCATTGTTTGTACAGCATTTTGCTGCTTCCAAAACTCTCTCATTTCATTAAAATTTCCAAAATGGATGGAGTGGATATTATTATTATCTCACTTTTAAGGCCTTTCTTAGATAGCTGGCTAACTTCATTGAAGAATGCTTTTGTTTAACCTAATTATAAAATTGAAGATCTGTAAGGGACCCTAAAGGGTTCTTCCCCTTCCTCTTACAGATAAGTAAAATGATATCTGGACAGATGAATTGGCTTCTCTGTCACATATTCTTAATAAATGGCAGAGTCTAAACTGCAATAAAAACTGTCTTCTGAGTCCTACTTCTAGCCACTACCCTTACTGCCTCTAAGGCAAAAAAGTTTGAGTACATCGCCCTCATTTTTGAGAAATTCTCTTTATTCATTTTTGGGGAGTGTCATTTCTGACACAGTTTTGTAAATCTCAGTGTTCGTGTCATAGTCTTCTGCCTGGATTTGTATTCTCTTTTTCTTTTCTTTGTCTGCTTTCACTCTCTGAAGTGTAACTCACACGCACACCTGCACCAGGTATTGTTACAATAACTTTTTCTATGCAATTTTCTCTCTCTAGTGGGTTTTATCTAACCATCGTGTTTTTTAAATCTCCTAGTTTCTTGGCCTTTAGTTCCTATTTCAATATTCGATAGCTAGTTGGGTCATTTTATAACATTTACCCAAAGGTCTACTGACAGACCTGGGTGATGTGATATGTGGGCACCATTGTCTGGTACTCCTCCTTTGCTGAGAATTCAGAGAGTTTTAAACTGGAATGAATTATTAGAGATACCTGGTCTAATTCTGTTGTTTTCCAGATTAGGAGAATGAGCTCCGGTGGGGAAAAAAAAACTTGCCTAAAGTTATATAGCCTGGATCCAAATCTAGGATTCTAACAATGGTCCTTCTACTATTTACATTGCTTGTGGAATGAAAATAAGATCTCTGAACAAGGGCAAGGGCATTAGTTGAGTACAGAGAAGGGAAAGCAAAAACTTTGTGCTGACAAGGCTCCCAAACTCGATAATCCGCAACTGTTTAAAAAATTTAAAAATTGACCTTAATTTGCAACTAAACCTGGAGAAGTCTTCTGAAGAGCCTGACAAATCTTATCTTCCTATTCCAATTAATCAAATTATTAGAGATGTAATCATTTTTTTCCTAAGGAAAATGGTCTTCGTGTGACAATTTTCTAGCACTTTATGTCATTTTACCTCTAAAAGCAAGCCCTATTATTCTCTTCATGGCACATTATAGGGAAACACTGATAGTGTCTCAGCTGAGACTAGTTGAACTTAAACATAGTACATGAACCCTTTATAATTTATTAACAAGATTTGAGCATAGAGGCTGATTTTTGTAAAATTTGGTTCTGTGAGACAGAGTATCTTGCATTGATTTGGGATACTGACATTCAGACTGACACTTTCCAGACTTGAGTGTGTTCCCATTTTTCATAGCTTAATTGTAAATCATCTTTCATTTAGAAGATTTAAAAACAGGCTAAAGACCTAAATCTTTTCAGTCACCCTCCTAACTGGGAAAAGCCTCTAGATGAGCCTTATTATGTTTTTTTCTAATGGATTAGAACAAATGGTTTGATAATGTTCAAATAGAACAAATACCATCGCAAGAAAAACAACTCTTTCCTCCAAGAGTTAAATGTAAAATTAGGTGTCATTATAGGGCATTTGGAAGATGTTTGAAAGCCGTCTAGCCCAAGCAGGCCAAACCGCTCCACTGTAATGGGCAGCAAATCAAAACCAGAGTGGGAGGCTTGTTTTCCCCTATTTGTTTTGCTTCATTCTGCTTGATTATCTTGGCAAAGTTAAACTGAAATGGCAATGCTCTGAAGTTCTGTAAAGTTAAGCTATTAATTAGGTAAAAGACTCTTTTGCAGCTCTTGTTGAGTGCTCATTTTGTGCTTGGAATGCTTTATTCCATACTTTGGTATGTTTTGAAAAGGGTTGTGGTACTCTGTGCCGACTCTCTCCAGTAGCCGTGAAAACCCTCCATGGATCTTTTCCAAGTTTTATCTGCTTGGAGGTTGCTCTGTAGGTTCCTCGTGCATTTGAACATCTCTGGGATTTTCTGCACATTTGCACTGTTAAAAGAAAACTGATTTCTGCTTAAAGTTAACTCTTTAAAGATCTTCTATTTTCAATCATTTTTAAATTTTAAAAAGTTTTAATTAACCCTGCCTGTAAATGGTAGATTTTTCTCAGAAGCTTTTCTACTTTAAGCTTTCACTAATACTCTCTTAAAGGCTGATATGCACATGTTTTTATACCCGTGGTTTTAACTAATAAATGGAACATAGGAGAAAAACAGTTATCAAATGATGGTACAAGACTGTGGCTGTGTGTGTGTGTGTGTGTGTGTGTGTGTGTGTGTGTGTGTTAAGAAGAAAATATGGTCTTTACATTAATATTTTTCATCTGGGTAAAAATATCTTTAAGTAATACTCTCATGTACTAGGACTTTAAAAGGTTCAAGTCTCCCGTATGAAGAATTCATTTAAGCAATGTAAGGATCATGAGGAAAATCTTGATCAGAATCAAATAAGTGTGTGTGTAGAAACATTAAGTCACTTGTAGAGTTTTTTAGAGGAAATCTCGAAATTGGCTTCATTCTGAAATAGGAAATATACTGTTCCTGAATTAGTAACCACAGTTAGAGGTCACTCTATTTTTGATGAGAATCTGGTCTGCTTTTTTCCTGGAATTTAACACTTGTCTACATTATAGAAAAAGCAGCCACCATTGTGAAAATAAATCCTAAAGTATGTGTGTCAATATTCAAATGTTAAGACTGTCTACAGAAAAGAAATTGCTACCAACGGACAATCTTATCACACTTACTCTTGGGAAACAGGTGTCTGAACTGATTTGGGAGCTTTGGTTTTATTTTTGTCAGTGTTTAATTTCCTGCCATGCAGATGCACTACATGTTAAGGGATTTATGTGATTCAGTGGCAAAATGACAAACAAGGTTTGTCTGGTTTGGTGCTCATCTTCTCTCTTTAGTCGACTAATCACCTTTGGATTCTGGGCTCTGTCAGTGAGTCCCTTATGCAAGTAAGCCACATTTATCAATCTAGACATTTGATCTGTCCGTGACCACATTGTTAGAGGTGAAGTCCAAGATAAAAGTTACAGTTTGGATTTAGGAAGACATTTTATAATCCTGGGTTGGAAATGGTTTTCTTGGTTAGTGTGTCTTTCCTCCTGGTTATGTTGACAGCAGTATCCTGCACATGTACTTAAGTGGGAGTCACAACACTGTTGCCAAGATTTAAAGCCTCCAGAGAGGTAAAGTAGTCAAGATCATATCTTCTCATAGCAATTCAGAATCATTTTCTGAGAAGCGAAATGTTCACAGTGAAGGCTTGAGGCCTATACAAAATCATTCTGACACCAACACTATAGTTTGCATGTCTCTCACTTGCCCTTGACTTGACACACAATTTGAGGGATTTAAGGTGATTAACAGCTCTCCCCCTCTCTCTCTCCAAGGTGATGATTACCTCCCTGCAGGTACTATCATCCTAGTGTATTAGTGGTAGTAATGACCGGGATTTATGTAACAATGTCTTAAGGAAGACTGCAAAGTATTTTATGCTTATTGCATCCTCCCTTTGAGGTATAAGCCAGAATTGTTATTTAGAGCATTCTGACGGGGAAACTGAAGCACTGTATTTAGAGGACTTGTCTTAGGTCCCACTGACAGGCAGTGGCATAAGCAAGGCTTAGATTTTTGATCTCCTGATTACTAACCCACTATTCCTCTAACAAGATTGCTGCTCTCTCTTCATTTTTCAAAGTGAATAGGAGCCATCAGCTTTCACATTTCACCCCAAGCACTGAAAACAACAAAAATATATCTATGCACTACCTTGAATTTGTATTGTAGCACACCATTCTCTGCATATGGCTTGACATACCTTGTAACAAAAAAGTTTGTGACAGAATGGCCTGACTTTGAGCCGTCAAAGGTGAGGCATGGCGCTGCTGAACTTTCTTTGTATGGGCTGCTGAAATACACGTGTTGCATGGTGTGAATGTGATTGGATGATGCTAGAAGTGGTTTGAGCCTCTTTTATGTTTGGGGCTTCAGTTTCTCTTGTTTTGATCTTTCATTGGATTCTTTCCCTCATCAGCCCCTGTACCAAACCACATATTCACACATGACTGTAGAAGCTGACTAAACTGTTTTGCAATTCTATCGAATTCCTTATACAAAATTTGGATTATGCCTTTGGTACTTATATGTACAACAAAACCCTCTAAAACCCAGTTCCTTTGGTCAGCATCAACCTTTAACTGCCTTTCTAGTGATAAAAACACAATCTGATGAAGAGAAGAATTTGGTTTGATTCACATTTGGCTTGAAAATATGTTGTTGATAAAGGATCCCACCTAGGCATAGTTTTAAACACAGATAACTCTAACTTTAAAAAAATTTTTATTTTACATTGGAGTATCATTGACTTACAATGTTGTATTAGTTTCAGGTGTACAGCAAAGGAAATCAGTTACACATATATCTATTCTTTTAAAAATTCATTTCCCATTTAGGTTATTACAGAATATTGAGCAGAGTTCCCTGTGCTATACAGTAGGTCCTTGTTGGTTATCTATTTTAAATATAGCAGTGTGTACAAGTCAATCCCAAATTCCCAATCTATCCCTCCCCCAACACTTTCCCCCCATAACCATAAATTTGTTCTCTAAGTCTGTGAGTCTATTTCTGTTTGTTTGTTTTTTTAAAATATTTATTTATTTATTTGGCTGCGCCTAGTTCTTATTTGGGCACGCAGGATCTTTTTTTAGTTGTGGCATGCAGGCTCTTAGTTGCGACATGCAGGGTCTAGTTCCCTGACCAGGGATCGAACCCAGGCCCCCTACATTGGGAGTGCGGAGTCTTAACCGCTGGACCACCAGGGAACTCCCCTGTTTTGTAAATAAGTTCCTTTGTGTCAGTTTTTTTTAGATTCCACATATGAGCAATATCATATATTTGTCTTTCTCTGTCTGATTTACTTCACTTAGTATGATAATCTCCAGGTCCATCCATGTTGCTGCAAATGGCATTATTTCATTCTTTTTAATGGCTAATATTCCAGATAGCTCTTATTTTGAAGTGATTATTTAATGTGTTCTTTGTAAAGGAAGGGAAGGGAAGAGAAGGGAGACTTAGATACATTGAGCACTGATTTTGTGCCAGTCTCTGTCACGTATGTTTTCATAAATGCTGTCTTATTCAAACCTCCTAAAACCTGCAAGGTAAACACTATTTTCTCCCACTTTAACAGAGGAGAAAATGTAGAGTCAGAGAGGTTGAGTGACTTGGACAAGTTACTTAGTAATGAACTAATAAATAGCAGAGCCCAAATTCAAGCCCTAGTGTGTCTGATAGTTATTAGCTAAACTATACTGGAGAGGCCCTTGGGTTAGTTTAAATGCTATCGATGAATAATGTGGAAATAATGGAACTAAGGAGTTCTTAAAAAGAAAGGCCACTATATAGAGAGCTGTACCTATGCACATATTAAATAAACACAAAAGAAATCTTTCCCAATCCTATAGGTTGTGGCAGTTGAGAAACCTTCTCACAAAATACCACTTTTAAAAATAACTGTACTGGGCTTCCCTGGTGGCGCAGTGGTTGAGAGTCCGCCTGCCGATGCGCGGGACACGGGTTTGTGCCCCGGTCCGGGAGAATCTCACATGCCCTGGAGCGGCTGGACCCGTGAGCGATGGCCGCTGAGCCTGCGCGTCCGGAGCCTGTGATCCGCAACGGGAGAGGCCACAACAGTGAGAGGCCCACGTACCGCCAAAAAACAAAAACAAAACTGTACAGTTTTAAAATCTTCTGAGATAACTATGAGAAATCAGTGTCAGAGGCTCAATGGCTTGAAAGAATCAAACATTTTTTGGATTCAGACTTCGTGGGGGAATAAATAGTAAGAGAATCTGGGGATTTCAGTCAATATTTCAGCGTCTGGGTAGAGTAAATGAAAAATTATCTGAAAAGGGGACTATTTCTATTGACCATTTTGCATTTCTAAGCACTAACCATTTTAGATGGAGCACTTTTCTCTAGAGGCAGGAATGGATGTAAGAAAAAAAAAAAAAAACACCCTCTCCCCTTTCTAAAGGGATCTAAGCATAGACTGGGAGACATAAGATAATAGATTACTTCCAACTCTTTGCATCAATGGATTTAAGTTGTGTAAACATTAAATTTGCTTGTAATTTTGCCTTGATAAAAGCCTCAGAAAAGATGTAAGTCTCAAAAAAAAGAAAAAGAAAGAAATAGTAATCAGACCCAATACAGACTCGGCCAGAAGGTAGCAGTAGGACAGGCACCTGGCGATGAAAAAGTAATTCCAGGAATTGGGAGGAAACCGAGATTCTGCCTTATAAGCATATCTGCAGAGCCTCCAGTGACACAACTATCCGTGTGCCTCTGAAAATTATTTCCAAACTTTGGCAGGCTGTAGATCGCACGTGCTTGGTTGATGTTTTCCCGAATGTTTAATCCTAGAGTTGAAGCCATTCATATTCTTAACAGTAGAGGTCCTCAGTGCCACAGTTCTTCAACTAAGATGCTGAAAAATTCTCCCACCCTTGAATTATTTGGCATTTATAGGTGCTTGTGGAATTTAAGTCATTTTGTGGATACCAGTGTCTATTTTTTTATGTCATTAATAAGTGAAAAAATTTTAGCTTGCATTGTCTGATCTTGGCTTAAATTTTCACAATCTTTTGTAATAGCTGAAATGATGAGTCAGAATGAGTTGACTCAATAGTGGGATATTTGAAGAAATACATAAATTTATTATATATATAATATATAAAAATTTATTTATATATAAATATATAAATCATTTTCTTGAAATTTTGGAAAGACCATGAGAAACTATTTAGAGAAAACTTTAAAGTTTCTTGAGATGAAGGACAACAATGATGGGGGGTGTGCCGGTTTAGGGGTTACCAGTTTGGTTTTCTAAAAACTGCCAAATTTTTTATTGTCCTTTGTGTTAAGAACTATATATCTACAAGATCCTTGAGGAGGGAGAGGGTAGGTTTTTTGGTTTTTGTTTTTGTTCCAGGGGTTTTTACTTGAATTTACTGCCCATAAACACAATTCATTGAGGACATCCCCACTTATCTTCTCTTTTCACCAAAATCTGACATTATCCTTAATTCCTCCCAATTCCTTACTCTCCATAGCTAAACTATCAGTACATCTTTCAATTCTATCTCCTGAATATTGCTTGCACCATTTCTTGCTTGTACCTTTAACTTAGCTATTGGAACTATCTTCAAACTAATCTATTTCCAGTCTCACCTCCTTCTAAACCATTCCCTGCATATTTACAAAACCACCTTTCTGAAATGCCATTTCCCTGCTTAACATTTTCAGTGGTTTGCTATCACTACTCAATAAAGCCCAAATTTTCTTAGCATAGCCTGCAAGTTCTTTTATAACCTTGTCCCTAACTACCTCTCCAGCTTTATTGCTTCCTTCTCCCTTCACCACAGCACTCAAACCTATGTTCCAACCGTGTACTGAATCACTTAGTGTTCTTCAAATGCATCAAATTATTTCAACCTTTCTGTCTTTACATGCTGTAGTTCTAATACTACTATTCTTTCTTCTCTCACTCCTTGTTTGCCTGACAAACACCTAGCTCTTCCTTTAAGATCCAGGCCAAGTATCTTCTGCTTTGAAAAGCCTTTCCTGAACCCCAGGCAGGGTTAGTCCTTACCCTCTTTTTGCCAATACTCTACTGTATATATTCTTCCACTAACACACTGCCCATATTATATTAGTTACTTCTCCTGCAAGACCAGTGGTTCTGGGGGGAAGCAGGGGCATTTGGCAATGTGTGGAAACATTCTTTTAATTGTCACACAGTGGAGAGGGAGTGTTACTGGCATCTAGTGGGGTAGGAGACAGAGACTCAGCTAAACATCCTATAATGCCCCAAACAATCTCCCACAACAAAGAATTACCCAATCAAAAATGTCAGGCTTCCCTGGTGGCGCAGTGATTGAGAGTCCGCCTGCGATGCAGAGGACACAGGTTCGTGCCCCGGTCCGGGAAGATCCCACATGCCACGGAGCGGCTGGGCCCATGAGCCATGGCCGCTGAGCCTGCGCGTCCGGAGCCTGTGCTCTGCAATGGGAGAGGCCACAACAGTGAGAGGCCCGCGTACCGCAAAAAATAAAAAAATTAAAAAAAAAAATGTCAATAATGCCAAGGCTGAGAAACTGCTAGACTATAAACTTGTGTCTTTTTCCAACTTTAGATCCTCAGGATGTAGAACAATGTCAACCAGAATTATACACTAAATAAATATGGTTCAGTGAGTAAAATATTTCATAGGATTCTCTGAAGAGAATTCATCCAAAGGTGGAAAAATAAGATTCTTTGAGAAAATTGCCAGAGCCCAAATTCAATCACATTAAAAGATGTAATTTGAAATTCATTAAAAAATTATCTTTGTAACGCATAGAGGCTAGATTAGAATTGTGATCTGATTATGTGGCTACTTCCTCTCTTAAAAAGTCATGTAAAATGTAAGAAAACATGTTAAAGGAAGAAAAATTCATCAGATTAGATATTTTGAAGAATACCTACAAGGGAACACAGAGGATAAAAGGAAGAAAATAATTAAAGAAATAATAGAAGAAAGTTTCCTAGATCTAAATGAAAATAGAAGCCTTCAGACAGAAAGGGCTTACATCAGAATACCAAGGATGAAGAGAAATCTCAGAATACCAAGGATAAGGAGAGGAAAAACAAATTATCTACAAAGGAATAGATATCAGTTGGGCATTATATGTTTCGTTACTAAGGCTGGATGCTAAAATACAATGAAACAATATCTCAATATAAAGATGTAAAAGTATTTTAAAGCTAAAATCTTATTCCCACCCAAGTTAACATTTAAATGGGGGTGGGGTGGAGGTGCAAAATTAAACATTTTCAGACATATTAATACCTGAAAGTTAATCACCCACAAACTTCCTCTTTAGAGAATTACTAAACAATGTAACTCAACCCCTCCCCCCCAAAAAGGAATTCATAGGAATATGAGATATAAGGAACAAATGATCAGCAAAGAAACAAAACCTAAGTAAGTCTAATGATGCTCATGAATAATAAGAAATAATTAACAATAACCTGGAACTAAAACACCAGATGGGGCTCCCCTGGTGGCGCAGTGGTTGAGAGTCCGCCTGCCAATGCAGGGGACATGGGTTCATGCCCCGGTCTGGGAAGATCCCACATGCCGCAGAGTGGCTGGGCCCGTGAGGCATGGCCTCTGAGCCTGCGCGTCCGGAGCCTGTGCTCTGCAACGGGAGAGGCCGCAACAGTGAGAAGCCCGCGTAACGCAAAAAATAAATAAAATAAAAAAAAAATAAAATAAAACACCAGATAATTTCAGTATGGGCAATAGGAGGGAAAAGAGGAGAGCAGAGGGAAGTGAATGTATGCTTGCTAAGACTGTTCTGTTGTTGGGGGCAAGAGGTGTATTGATATATAGACTAATCGTTAGGAAAAATGGTAGAAAAATAAAAATGTTTAAATCAATATTTAAAATGTAAGAGTAATCATTAGAAAAATAAAATATAGCTTTAAATCAATCCAACAAAAGGCAATAAATAAGAAAAAAGAAGAAATCACAGTAAATAAAAAACATAAAATAAGGTAGGAAGATTAAGTCCAAATATAAGAGTAATCACAATTAATGTAAATAGGTTAACTTCTCCAATCAAAGGATAAAAATCTAATTGGGCTTCTCAAATCTTGCTGTATGCTGTTTAAAAAAAAAAAAAATATATATATATATATATATAATATATATATACATATATAAAATGATAAACATAAAGAAAATAAAATAAAGAAATGGAAAAATATATCTTATGTAAATGCTAACAGAAAGAAAGCAGTATAGGAATATTAATTTCAGACAAAATATTAGTTTCAGTCTAAAAAAAGTGAAAAGCAACAAAAGGGGCAAAGAGGGACTTTTCATATTGATAGAAAGTACAGTCCACCAAGAAGAAATAAAATTTTTGAACTTTCATCAACTAAGAACATAGCTTTGAAATATATAATATTAAGTGAAATTTGATAGAAATACAAGGAGAAATTGACAAATTCACAATTAAACTGGGAGATTCTAACAACCCTTTCTCAGAAATCAGATAATCAAGTACACACACAAAAAGTAAAGATAGAGAGAATTTAAAGTACACAATCAAACAACTCTGTTTTAATGATACACATAGAATATTATACCCAACAAAGATGGAATACAACTATTTTTAAACATCCATGAAAGAAAGATTCTTAGAATTTAGCCATGTATTAAACTACAAAAGAAATTTTAACAGATACTAGAATAGAAAAATCTCTCTATGTTCTACAAATATCTGACCACAATGCAAAAAAATAATGATTTGGAATTAATAATTAAAGGAAACCTTCCCGAATCTCTCTGCATGGAAAAAATTTAAATGTCCTAAATGCTATTGTATCAAATCATAGACTATTTAGAAATGGAAACCAGTAAAAGCACAACATATCAAAATCTGGTGGATTAGGCAAAGAGATATTTGGAGGAAATTTTTGAGGCTTAACTGCATTTATTAGAAAATAATAAAGATTTAAAATGAATTAATTAAGCATTCAACTCAGAAAACTAATGGAGAAAATATAAAATAAACCCTAAAAGGAAGAAATAATTAATCAAGATGAAAGCAGAAATTAACAGGAAGATCAAACTAGAAATCAATAAAACCAAAAATTGGAGGTTTTTTTTTTTTAAAGACCCATAAATAATACAAAACTTTGGCAAATCTGATCCAGAAAAAAAGAAAGCACAAATAAACTCATTGGAAAAGATTTAAAGTTGTACTTACATACCCCAAATTTGAAAATCTAAATGAAATGAAAGACTTTCTAGAAAAGTATAACTTAGCAAAATGTACTCTACAAGATAAACAATTTAATATATCAAAAATAAAAAAAATTATAAAAGTGGGAAGAAGTCTTCCTCTAAGAAAGCATCAAGCCCAGTTTTTTATAGATGAATTCTACAAAGCCTTAAGGAATAACTGTTTCTTTTGATGGATAAAATGCTCTAAAACATAGAGAATGAGCTCAGGCTTTCTAACTCAGCCTCCTAGGCTGAACCCAAATCTAGACAAGGGCAGTATACACTTAGATATACACTAATGTCATTTATGAAAGATTCAAAACTTTAAGTAATATATTCAAAAATCAAATCTAATGATTATTAAAAGGTAAATGCATTGTGTCCAATTAATATTTGTCTCAGAAATGCAAAAATAATTTAATATTCTGTAAATTATCAGATTAACAGAGGAAAAAAAGGTAGTCTTCAAGGTCCCCACCTCAGAAAAGAACATTTACTATAACTGAGCACCATTCCTCATTAAAGAAATAAAAACCAATAATTTTTAGTAAATTAGAAACAGAAGTAGACTTCCTTAACTTGATCAAGTTTATCAGAAATATACAGCAAAATAGTTCTGAAGAACCTAGGAGTAGGACAGGAGTAAAGGCACAGACACAGAGAATGGACTTGAGGACAGGGGGAGGGGGAAGGGGAAGCTGGGATGAAGTGAGGGAGTGGCATGGACATCTATACACTACCAAATGTAAAATAGATAGCTAGGGGGAAGCAGCCGCCTAGCACAGGGAGATCAGCTCAGGGCTTTGTGAACACCTAGAGGGGTGGGATAAGGAGGATGGGAGGGAGGGAGACGCAAGAGGGAGGAGATATGGGGATATATGTGTACGTATAGCTGATTCGCTTTGTTATAAAGCAGAAACTAACACACCATTGTAAAGCAATTATACTCCAATAAAGATGTTAAAAAAAAAAAAGAAATTAAAACTAAAAAAAGAAATATACAGCAAACATATAAGCATTCCCTTCAAAATCTGGAACAAGGTAGGATGCCCACTACAACTACTGTTTAATATTATAACTGAAAGCCAATGCAATATGAAAAGGAAAAGAAATGAGAATAATAAATATTGGAAACAGAGACAAAAGTGTCATTGTTTGCAGACTACATGAGAATCTGCTTAGAAAAATCAACAGCTCTAAAAACTAAGAGAATATAGCAAAGTAGTTAACTAAAGATCATTATAGAAAGATCAATAGATTTCTTATATCCCAGAAATTACATGTAATAGATAAATTCCTAGGAATAAACCTAACAAGAAATGTGTATGACCTATATAAACTGCTGAACTTCAATGAAAGCCATAAGAAAAGAATCAGTGGAGATAAATACCATGTTCTTGTATTGGCAGACCCTAAATTGTAAAGATGTCAGTTCTCCTCACATTGCCTATAAGTTTAATGCAATCCCAATCAAAATCCCAGTATTTTTCATGGAACTTGACAAGCTGATTCTCATTTAGTGAAGAGAAACTGAGACCATAAGAGGACAGTTTGATACAGAACAATGAGGGGGGAATTGCCTTACCAGATATGAAAAAATACTGTAAACCTATGATAATTAAAACATTCTGACACTGGTGCAAGAATAGGCAATTAGGTTAATGGAACAAATGCAGAGCTCAGAAACACACACTCATATACAGAAACTTAGTTTATGATAAAAATGGTATTTTAAATGAGTGAGAAAATACTGCTGAGGTAATTAACTGTCAATTAGAGAAATAAAACAAAATCATATCACAATCTCACACCAAATATAAAACTAAATTCTAAATAAATTAGAAAGCTAAAATAATAAAAATATCAGGAAAAATGTAAATGAATATTCTAAATTTGGTCTGTAGAAGTCCTTCCTAAGCATAATGAAAAATCTAGAAGCCATAAAATAGATTGACTGTAAATGAAAACTACGGAAACTGAAAACACATAAAGTTTTAAAAAAATGACACAAGTGTAAGCATGTATAAAAACTTTTGAACTCTATACCTACCATATGTAAATTATACCTCAAGTTTTGTTAAAAGGTAAGAAAAATGACAGGGAGAAAATAATTGCAGCATATGTAATAAATTTGTTGAATGTAACATTCAAAATATAGAGTAATAAAAAGCAATCAGAGAAATTAGAAAACAAGAGTAAAAATGGCAATTGACAGAAGAAATAAAAATGACCAATTATCATCTGAAAAGATGTTCAAATGCGCTAGTAATCAGGAAAAGGCCGACATAAGCAACAATGAAATGCCACTTTCTGCCCATCTGATTGACCAAAATTTTAAAAAAGATAGGTAATATCCACTGTTGATGAGTATAAACAGTAGGCACTCGTATGAATCACTGAGAACTAGTGGAGTTTGAAAGGTGTTTTTAAGTTCCCATCAACCATTTCATCAACCTGTCTCTGCAGTTTCTTGGTTTTTAACCTAGATAAATCCTTGCACCTATAAATATTGAAATATATATGAGGATGTTTATTGAAGCTTTGTTTATAATAGCAAAAAACGAAAGAGAAGTAACATAAATATTCCCAGAGCTAAGTAGAATAGGGCTCTATGGATTCATGGAATATGATCCCACTTATAAACAAAACCAAATATAAAAATATATAAACACACGTATATAAGACATAAATATGTAGAAAAATAGTCAAGAAGGATATACCAAACTGTTAAGAGTAGTTACATCTTAGGGAGGGAGTAGAATTGGAGATAGGGATGGGAAGAAAGAATATTCTGATATTTATGCTATCTATTTGTGTATTTTTTTTAATTTCATGAGACTATATTTCTCACATAAATAATTTTAAATTTACATAAATGTTTGAAATGACACCATTATTATAAAAGCAATACCTTTTTATTATAGAAAATTCGGAGAAGGAAAATAGGAAAATAAAAATTAGCCTGTAATCCAGAAATATCCACTATTAACATTTTGATGTATAGCCCGCCAAATTATTTTATTCATATACATGCATTTTAAAATAGAAATGGCATTGTATATTGTGACCCTCTTCCCTAATATAAAACTACTTGTGTTCAGTATCCTTTTTAAAAGGATATATTTTCCTTCATTTGTTCAGTAAGTACTAGGAATACAATCGAGTTAAAGTATAATGTATTTAATTAATCGTCTGTTGTACTTTAAATTTCTCCCATTTCTTCGCAGTGTTGAAATACCTCTTTAACTAAATTATTATTGTGATTTTATTTCCTCAGACTAATTCTTAAATTGCTGGAAGTGTTGTTTCTGGATCAGATGCAATGTGCCTTTTCTAGGCCTTGGTTGTGTATTTCTACAAGACTTTTGGTAAATTACTGTTTAATACCCACCAGCAGTGCATGAGAGTAGCAGTTTCCCAGTTCCCTGACCAACACTGGATACTGCAATTTTTAAAAATATGAATTTAATAAGTAAAGTCTGGCATTTGTTTTTATTCATGCTAATCAATTCTTTGATTATGAATAAAGTTTAATACTAAGGATATTAACCCTTTGACAGTGTATTGCAAACACACAAACTTTTTAGCCCCCAGCTGTAAACTAAGGTTACATTTGATTGCTTTTAGAAGTCTCAGTAATATTAATTGCTTAAACATGCTATTAAGCAACTATTATGTATTTGTGTGTGTGTGTGTGTGTGTGTGTGTGTGAAATACATCACTCTACATACAAAAAAATAACATTACCATCTTGGCTTGTGATTGACTCATATTCCCTTATAGAAAAATTAATTTATTTTCAATCAGTTAACAATGTTTTACAAATTAAAATGTTTTCTGGAAAACTACATTCTTTGGTAAAGCTTTCTTCATGAGAGATTGAAATCTGCCTTAGACTTTTACATGGATTAAGTTTTAAATTAGCATAGAAGAATAACAATATGAATCAATTTGATCAAAGAAAAAGTGTCACTAATTATTTAAACAAGACACTTACAACAGGGATTTAAAGGCAAAGCAGCGGATTTCCCTTGCATGTGGATCAAATCAAAAGTATCCCATAATTGACTCTTTACAAGACCCTGCTTCAGTATAATGGACTAGATATTAAAGCTCTAAGTATTTAAAGCTAGTTTCCGTCTTTCTCTAAATGGAGTCCCGCCACTAAGAGCTATTTTACAAGTCTGACACATTAGCTGCATCACGGGGAAATACACTGGCTCTGCTTCTAGGGCGCGGAATTTCAAGTGCTTTCAATAGTTAAATGGTGTGAAATGGGTAACGTTGAACCTGTGAGAAGCAATGAGCGCCTAAAAAATAAATTCCAGATGGGAAGTTTGATGGAAAGGGATATAGATACTGTAATGATTCTTTCAATGAATTAATTCCAAAAGGAGCTCATACGTTCTGTGTGGGTTTTTTTGTATTTTTAGCCAACTTATCTGTGCATGACTTTGAGGGGGAAGAAACTGTAATTTTCCCCTTCTATTATTTAACATTGTTGGGAAACAAAGCAGGTTTTGTAAACTGTTACTGTCAGATCAAACACAGGAATAGAATAAGACGAGTCATATAAGGAGTATTTTATAACTTTCTTAGACCAGTGAAGTCAAAGGGTCAAGTCCAGACCACAGCTCTTCCTTACAGGGTAACATTAGACTAAATAACTAACCGCTTCGTATGTTAGGATTCCCACTACAGAATAGAGGTTTTGGTATCTACCACTGCAGTACATTATTCATCAGAACAGGATGTGTTTTAATGTTTTGATCTCATAGCATCTTTAGTAGTTCACGTAAAGAACAACTCTGAAGAAGAATTATAGTGTAGTGAAAAGAGTTTTAATGTTTGACTAGATGTGGGTTCAAATCCCAAATTTGCCACTTAGTAAATGATCTGGGTCATTTTACTTAATCTCTCAGGGCCTCAGTTTCCTCATTTATACAATAGTCATATCACTAGGAATGCTGAGGGGATTATACAATGCAATGTCTGAAAAGCACTAAGCAGAGTGGCTAACTTGTAAGTCCTCAAAAATCATAGGTCTTATTATTCACAGTAAATGTTCATTGAATTAATTTTCTTGTAATTTTTCTTACCAATAATCAAAATAATTACTAACTGGTATTCAAAAGACGGCCCATTTTGACACTCAGATATTGGCCATTCTTTCTCCTGTACAGTATGCAGAATGTTGGAAAATATATTTGTGCTTTTACCCCCCAATATAATGAATAGAATGGAGCCAATGCAACACGCCCAGAATGGGTTTTTGAAGTTCTAGCTTCACAACTTACCAACACAACTGCAAAAACCAATAGCTCCAAGGTACTGCAGTGTTCCATTAGTGTGAGAGTCACATCTGCCAGTGAAGGGGGGTTCACTCTGCAACCCCTCCTCTCCATTTGGCAGTAACTACTCGTAAGTGAAAGGTGCTGGAGGAGTCAGGATAGGGATCTGGCCCTGACTCTAGTTAAAGTTTTCCATGTTTTCATTACCAACTCCATTTTTATGGTTTAGATCTTGGCTGTAGTAAACTCCAGACTGAATAGACAACTCACATATACATCTGAGACCAGCATTCAGTCTTAAATAGCAGCCAAGTTGCTTGCAGATGCATTTTTTGAAATGGGGCATAGAAAGGGTTTTTTTTTTTTTTTTTTATGTCAGGCATCAAGCAGCCTCACAAATCATTTTTACGTGGCTTCCTGGACCTTTGTTTTTAGCAAATCCTTTAACGGGGGATTGACTCATTTGTGTATTTCTTCAAAGGAAGGATTTTGCAGGTAGCTCTTCATGAGGTCTGTCACCTTCTAGGATTTGGGAGAAATAGAGTTTTAAAAGAGTAGAGATGTTTACTTCTGAGAAGTCATTGTTTAGTACCTGCAGCCATTAGCTCAGGAACTAAACCACTGGCAATCTCGGGAGTAAAAGTAGGTGTCTACGCCACAGGTCTGAGGTCCCAGGACTGAGCTGGAGACAAAGCAGTGATGTTTCAGAAACTCATTAGCATTTTTCAATATACCGTTTCTTTTTTTCTCCAGCTTTATTGAAATCTCATTAGCGTTGCTAATAAATGGACATGGTTCCATGTTAACCTAAGAGCAGATTGTGGCCTACTCATTTTATAAACATGAATTCTGTTGTATGATGCCTGCTTTGAAAGCAAAATTATTTAAACATTATGAAATTATTTTTCGTCCCTTCATGTTGGGTTTTTGAAATAAAAATATATATGTAATTTAGGTGGCTTGTGCCTCTAAGTTATAACATAAGCAAATCTACTTAGCCAAAAAGCCAAATTTATTGTCATTTTATTAGGCAGGTGGTATACATATTAGATGATTTCCCTCTCGGGTTTTACATTTATTTCATGTGTTTTTCTCCAAAGAACAGGAGTTATTCTGTCAAAAGTGGGGAGGTGAAACCTCGGTTAAAGGGATACTGCAAATTCTACCCTTTCAGCAGAAGTAATTTATAGTTTCATAATATTCCAGAGTTTCTCTTTGTCTTTTACATGACAATTTATGACCAGGGTATTTTCATGTTTCCCTTACTCCTTGCTACAAGCCTGAACAAATAAACTGTGTGCATACAGCATCTTTTTCCCTGTGCTAGTTTCCAGGTATCATTATTTTTTCTTCCCCTGACCTCATATGACATAAGCTGGATTCTGCATTGCATTATTTTAATCCAGAAAGCACATAATGTGAAACTAAACTAGTAAGAATGAGGTTTTTGTGTTATTTTGTCTAAAACTATTCTTTAAAACAATCCAATTGTTAAAATCCATATCCTGAATACTAAAAAAAAAAGTTCTTGGCTGCCTGGATATATATATTTGGTATACCTAAAGAATGACTTTCTTCAGGCATCTGCCCTAAGGTTTTTTTTTTTTTTTTAATTGTTGTTACAGGTACAAAGCTGGGGGAGGAAATAATACAACAAATACCTTTCTTCTCACTGCCTAACTTAAGGAATGAAACATTAGCAATAAATAGAGGTTCTCTGTGTGCCCCCTCTCCTTAGTTGAATCCTCCTTCCAATCCTCTAGATGAGGGAATCTGGAGTTTACCATTTCGAGGCATTTCTGTATATTTTTACTGCATATGTATGTATCTCTAAATGATATTTAGTATTAATATCCATTTTTAAAACTTTATATACATGTTATCCTACTCGCTTACGAAACTTGCTTTTTTCTTTCAACATTTTGTGTCTGAGATTGGTCCACATTGATATATGTGGCTCTGACCCAGTAAGTTTCACTGACGTAAAGTATTACTCTGCGTGGTTATACCACAATCTATTTAGACATTTCCTGTCAATGGACATTCAGTCTATTATTGTTTGCTGTTATTAACATTGCTGCTATGAATATTCTTGTGCATATATTTTATGCACACATGTAAGGATTTTTCTAGAGTATATCCCCAAAGTAAATGCATATTCACTTTTTCTACTTATTGCCAATTTTTTCACCAAAGTGGTTGAACTAAATTCAACCCCCACCAGCAGGTTCTGCTTCACTATCTCACCGACACTTAGCATTATAAGACTTTAATTTTGTTAATCTGATGGTTGTGAAACAGCTCATTTCCCTGATCACTTAGTGAGGTTTAATATCTATTTGTTTATTGGCCACCCATGTTTTATCTTCTGTGGAATATAAGTTTATGTCTTTTGTCCTTTTGTCCTTGCGGGGGCAAGGGGATTATTTGTCTTTTTCATACAGATTTGTAATATATCCTGAGCACTTATCTTTTGTTGGTTCTATGTATTACAAGTACGTTTTTCTAGTTTGTGTCTTCTCTTTTCACCTTTTCTGTGGTGCGCCCTTTGATAAGCTGAAGTTTTAATATTTAAAATAGTCAAATATATCAATCTTTTCTTTATAGTTTATGCTTTTTATGTCTTGATTACTAGAGCTTTATCATAAATCTTGATTTGGGGTGGGACAATTTTCTCCACCTTGTTTCTGAAGACGTCCTTGGACAAAATGATGTCCTTGGATTTTTAAAGTGTGATGATTCCTGCTTTCCTAATAGGACTTTATTTGGATATATCCTTTTCTAGGCTTCTGACCATTTCCACAAATGCACGATTACATCTTTCCTGCCTCTTCTCCTCTCCTACTCCACCTCTGTCCCAGTCTTTCTTCTGCCCGCTCTGATTTCCAGAAAAATGTAAAAAATAGGGTTATCTCTACGCAGATTGCCAAAAAAATGATCAGTTGCTCTATAAAGAGCTAAGCTTCATACACTTTTAATGCTATTTGAAAATTTTAATGCTAAAAGGAATCAGAGATTATTGATTTAAACCTCTTCATAAATGATATGAAGATGAGAACATTTTTAACGAAATCAAATTTCTCTGAGTGATGGAAAACTAATGATCAAATACAAAGAACATGTGCTTTGGATTCAGCTGTTCTACCTCTTACTAGCTATGTTATTCAGCCTCTCTAAACTTTGTTTCTTCATCTATACAATTATCTCACAAGGTTTTTGTAAGCATTAAATGTTAAATATCCTGCACGACACCTGAAGTACGGGAGGTACTTAATAATGTAATTCTCTCCCTGCCCCCATGCTAACCTTTTCTCGTGGTGGTGAGCACAATGCTAGGGGAATACAGTTTTAGGGGATTCAAGAAAGCTTCCCAAAGAGGCGATGCTCAGCTGAAATTTGAAGAATGTGTAGTAGTTAGAGGGGTAGGGAAGGGCCAGTGACACTCCAGGCCCAAGGAACATGTGTTTGGGAACAGTTCACAGTCTAGGTTTCTCTATGTAGACCACAGCTATCTTTTTGTTTGTTTGTTTGTTTTGCGGTACGCGGGCCTCTCACTGTTGTGGCCTCTCCCGTTGCAGAGCACAGGCTCCGGACGCGCAGGCTCAGCGGCCATGGTTCACGGGCCCAGCCGCTCTGCGGCATGTGGGATCTTCCCGGACCGGGGCACGAACCTGTGTCCCCTGCATCGGCAGGCGGACTCTTAACCACTGCGCCACCAGGGAAGGCCCTATCTTTTGATAATTAATAGAGAAAAGGACTTCCAGAGGCTTCCCTGCAGGTTATGTACTATGGTGATGTGTTGGAACAAAGGGTTTAACTTTCTTAATGAGTTTTGGATTTACGTTTCTTGCTAAGCATTTCGATTGGTTGTGGGTGTGTCAGCACAAAGGCCGTATAAAGCAGTGTACTTCAACTTGAAAGCACCTCTGGGAGTTCCCAAGATCCCTTCATGGGGTCCACAAGGGCAAAACGATTTTTTTTAACAATACTAAACATCATTTGCCTTTTCCACTATGTAGATATTTGCACTGATGTTTCAAAACAACGGTAGATAAAACTGCTGACACCAAATTGCAGTAGTAATCATTGCATTCTTCACCACCACATGTACACACACACACACAGCAATAAAAACAGCCAGTTTTGTTTAAGGAATCCTTGATGAAGCAGTAAAAATCATTAATTTTTATTAAATCTCAACTCAAGTATAGGACTTTTTGAATAGTCTGTGTAACAAAAAAATGCATAAAGCTCTTCTGCTGCATACTAAGTCTAATGGTTAGCTCCAGGAAAATTGCTGTGCACTGCTTTGAGTTTCAAGTTGAACTAGCTTCTTTTTTCACAGAACCTTATTTTTACTTGAAAAAATGACTGAGAGACAAGTTGTGGTTACTCAGATTTGGCAGATCTTTTCTTTTTTTTTTTTATTTTATTTAATTTTGTCTGTGATGGGTCTTCATCGCTGTGCGTGGGCTTTCTCTAGTCGTGGCGAGCGGGGGCTATCTGCGTTGCAGTGCATGGGCTTCTCATTACAGTGGCTTCTCTTGTTGTGGAGCATGGGGTCTAGGTGCGTGGGCTTCAGTAGTTGTGGCACACGGGCTCAGTAGTTATGGCTCTCGGGCTCTAGAGTGGAGGCTCAGTAGTTGTGGCGCACGGGCTTAGTTGCTCCAGAGCACGTGGGATCTTCCCGGACCAGGGCTCGAACCTGTGTCCCCTGCCTTGGCAGGCAGAATCTTAACCACTGTGCCACCAGGAAAGTCCCAGATATTTTCTTTTTCATTTTCTTTTTTTCTTTTTTGCGGTACGCGGGCCCCTCACTGTTGTGGCCTCTCCCGTTGCGGAGCACAGGCTCCGGACACTCAGGCTCAGAGGCCATGGCCCATGGGCTTAGCCGCTCCGCGGCATGTGGGATCCTCCCGGACCGGCGCACGAACCTGTGTCCCCTGCATCGGCAGGTGGACTCTCAACCACTGCGCCACCAGGGAAGCCCGATATTTTCTTAATGATGAAAAAAGGGAGCCAGTCATTTCAACAACTAATATAGTATTTGTTGCCAATGATAAAAGCCCAGCTTCCAAGCAAGAAGAAAATTTTGTAAAATTTTAGATATTTTTAATCACATCAGTGGTGATATTAACGTGTGATTTTTTTTATATTATATAATGAAATGTGTCAACATTTGGAAGATCTGAATAACTCAGTGAACCAATATTTTCCAAATTACCAACGAATGATGTTAAAAAATGGGTAAATGATCCATTCTAAGTGCATGAGAGACCAATGATTTTAATGTAACGGAGTGCAAAAAGTTCATTGTTAAGGTTGCAGATTCCACCTGGCAACTAAACTTTAAGAAATTACCACTTGTCAATTTTTCGTGTAGCATCAAAGAAAAATAGCCACAACTATCTCCAAATCCTGCTTAAAACACTTTTTCAACTACAGGTCTGTATCAGGCTGCTTTTCTTTGTATACTTCAATCAAAACATTTCACAACAGATCAAATGCAGGAGTGGATATCAGAATCCCCTGTCTTCTATTAAATCAGACATTAAAGAGATTTGCAAAAATATAAAACATTACGACTCTTCCTGCTATCTTTTTGTTTTGAAAATATAGTTTTTTAAAATAAATGTTACTTATATTAACATATAATGACATTATTTTTTAATGAATTAATAAATACCTATATATAATTTTTCTCAATTTTAGTTTCTAGTACAGTAAATACTGATAGATATAACTTACATACATAAGAAGTCTTTGGGGTCCTCAATAATTTTTTTTTTTTGCAGTACACGGGCCTCTCACTGCTGTGGCCTCTCCCATCGCGGAGCACAGGCTCCGGACGCGCAGGCCCAGCGGCCACGGCCCACGGGCCCAGCCGCACCGCGGCACGCGGGATCCTCCTGGACCGGGGCACGAACCCGCGTCCCCCGCACCGGCAGGCGGACTCCCAACCACTGAGCCACCAGGGAAGCCCCTCAATAATTTTTAAGAGTAAAGGGTCCTGAGACCAAAAAAGTTTGGTCCACTCATATAGACAGAGAAGAAACTTTGAGATTGAAAGAAAAAAGTAACCAGTATGTTAGTATGGTTGATGCATTGTGTTGAATTAGGGCAAAACTATGATGTATTACAAGATAGCACAATGTATTAAAAAAAAAAATCAGTGGAGTCAAAACTGATTTCTCCTAATTCTACTGTTAAGCAATAGTTACTTCAAGTCAAGTAACTAGAAGTCACTTCCTTTTAGGGTTGCTAGATTTAGCAAATAAAAATACAGGACGCTCTGTTAAATTTGAATTTCAGATAAACCATGAATAATTAGTTAGTATAAGAATGTCCCAAATATTGCATGGAATTCATATTTCACCGAGTGTCCTGCATTCTTTCTGGCAGCCCTACTTCCTTTTCCAGGTCTTAATTTTCTCGTAAGTAAAATGAAGATGCAGGTGAAACTCCTATATGTCTACTCTTGTATTGATGCTGGTCTTTGCTGGTAAAACAAGAAAATTTAGGAATATATATTGCAGTTGTATGCATGCATTAATATAAAGTTGTAAACAGTCCTTTATTGAAAGGATTATCACTTATTTTGAGGTTATTCTTCTATGATATTAATTCATAGCTTGAGTGCCTACCATCTTCAAACCCACTTATTCTAATTCCATTATTCCAAATTCTACTAGTTTCTGCTCTAAAGTCCAAAATTTCTTCTCCCTCTATATCAGCAGTTATCAAAATTTTTGGTCTCAGGGTGTTATAATATCCCTTTTTTCACGATATGACTGGTATTGTTTTTCTAATGTCCTTTTGGGGCAAGTATTATAGTTAATCCTTAAAATTGTTTTTGAAATTTTACTTGTATAAAATCCAAAAGATTGGAAACCACTGGACTAGATGGGATCTAAGTTTTCCCCTAGCTTTTACATCCTATGGACTTTGCTTTGGGGAGTCAGGGGAACACGAGAGGCACGCAGACTTTTCTGCCTATACTGCTAAGCGACTCTAGCGTAATTTCTTTTCTAAGCCGCATTTCCTCACTATGTAATAAAGAGAGAACAGCTCTCACTCCCTTCTCCTGCACTGTTCCTTACTGGGAGAGTGAATGAAGTCATGTCTGGAAAGTGCTCTGAGTTCTTCAGAGAAGTACCTAGAAAGGGAGGGAGGTGTCGTTACCCTGTACTGGGAGCAAGAGTTGAGTTTTTAGGATAAACTGAAAAGCTGAGAGTATGTTTAAAGTATTGTTTTTGATTTGCACATCTTCAGTTTGATCCCTAACAACATGTTTTCTATGATTCCAGGAATTTTGTGATCTTAGTTCAGTGTTGACATTTTACATCCTCCCTAGGACTCTAAGTACTCTTTAAGGAATGCGTGGTTAATGTAGTAGAAAGAAAAATCCAAAATCACACTGTATCTGAGAGCCAAAAAGTCCAGCCTTTTTATTGGCTTCCAATACTGGCCTTAAACAAACATGACTCGTTTTTCTGGAAACACCTGTCAACTTAAAACAATCAAAAAGGACAAAGCCAGAATCCTCAAGATTCACTGAACAGCTAAGTCAGCCATCATTTCTAATCTTCCAAAGGTTGTGATTGTTGTTTATTTTTCCATACCATTTCTTAGACTAACTTTCCCCGCAAATAAAGGCTAAATATGATGCATCATGGGCAGAGAATCCTTTTTTTTTTTTTTTTTTTTTTTTTTTTCTTGCGTTATGCGGGCCTCTCACTGTTGTGGCCTCTCCCATTTGCGGAGCACAGGCTCCGGACGCGCAGGCTCAGCAGCCATGGCTCACGGGCCCAGCCGCTCCGTGGCATGTGGGATCTTCCCGAAACGGGGCACGAACCCGCGTCTCCTGCATCGGCAGGCGGACTCTCAAGCACTGCGCTACCAGGGAAGCCCCATGGGCAGAGAATCCTTGATCCAAAGCCCCAGAGATAACCTGACTTGATTATTCTACATGCTCTGTATTCTCTACCAAAATAGACTTCTTTTTAACAAGAATCCAATTTCCAATGGGTTTAACCTAGAAAAACAGCAAAAAGCTAATAAAAGCTCAGAGGCTGGTCCAAGGAAAGCATCATGGCTGCTACACGTTTGGAGGCCTGGTCAAGTGGAGAGGTTTACAATAGCTGCCAATTCCTCCAGTGAATTTGCTGTTCTCTGGGATGTGGCATGGGGTACCTGGTAGACTCCTGTTAAGTTCTTGTCCAGGAATAAATTATACTTGACTGCTTTCCTGTATTGCCAAAACCTGTAATAATTGTGATACTGGAGTTGCTAACAGACTTGATCTTTGAAAAGAAAGAGGGAGCGTGCAGATAACTTCTAGTTTCTTCATACTCACTCTTCACCCAGATTAGGATTGTGACAGATTCATCTTTTGTGGCACATCTGAGAACCATATTTCAACAGAAAAACATATTTTAAACACCTGGAGTAATACCTACCACTCTCCTATTCATTCTCTACCATAGTATCCCACACTGGGGGTTTTCAGGCATTTTACTCAAGAGATATAACTTACAGTCACTCACTATTCAAACTTGAGTCGATTTCTCTGTTATCCGTAGCTAGGTAATCTCAGCCAGCATCAGATGGGTAATGACCTTTCTTCCCCCGCTTCCCACGCCCTCCCTGCCACCCTGTATTTATAAGATCTCTGAATTTGGTGCTCTAAGTCCTATTGTCAGGTTTAACCTCTTGTATCTACATGTATTGTATAGTACTGAATGGTAGGTTTTACATCTGCATATAGTGTAGGGTCTGATCAGGAATTTTTTCTTTCTTTCCTGCCGAGTTTCAAAGTCTACTTGTTTTCCTCGTTCTCAGCGACTGACTAAAGACAAATAGGTCCTACAAATTTGGCTGTCAAAACTATTTAAATGAGAGGGTTTTTTTGTTTTTGTTTTTTGCTGGATTAAGGACCTAGTATGTCTTAACATTTCTCTGAGTTCCAGGTTTTTTTGTTTTTGTTTTTGTTTTTTGCTGGATTAAGGACCTAGTATGTCTTAACATTTCTCTGAGTTCCAGGTTTTTTTGTTTTTGTTTTTGTTTTTTGCTGGATTAAGGACCTAGTGTGTCTTAACACTTCTCTGAGTTCCAGGTTTTTTTGTTTTTGTTTTTGTTTTTTTGCTGGATTAAGGACCTAGTATGTCTTAACATTTCTCTGAGTTCCAGGTTTTTTTGTTTTTGTTTTTGTTTTTTGCTGGATTAAGGATCTAGTGTGTCTTAACACTTCTCTAAGTTCCAGGTTTCTTTGGCAGCTTCTTCTCTGTATCTTAGAAAAATTGATCGCACACCGTCTAGATGAGAGAACTTCTACCCAGTAAGTAAAACAAACAATTATGAAACATGATGATTGTCAAGGAGGAAAGTAGACATCAAATACAAAATAGTAAATATCATTATGTAAAAATGTCTACTTGAGGCCCAGATTGATGTTACCATAAGAGGTCTCATTTCTAGTATACTATACATGTGGGATCCTAATATCAGTTAGTGGCTTGGGAGGGCAAAGGCCAAACAGAGTTTTTGTGTGAGATGAACTCAGCCTGCTGGGTTATGATGGGCCTGAACCACTGAGAAAGTCAAGTGATTCCAACCCAACTCCTAAAACAGCTTCAGAGAATTTGCCTCTCTGCTGCCAGGGTGAGTTTACTAGATCTCTCTGCTGGACCGTAGGAAAAATTGATAACTATTATCATTAAAAAAACAAAACTCGGGGGCTTCCCTGGTGGCGCAGTGGTTGAGAGTCCACCTGCCGATGCAGGGGACACGGGGTCGTGCCCCGTTCCGGGAAGATCCCACGTGCCGCGGAGCGGCTGGGCCCGTGAGCCATGGCCGCTGAGCCTGCACGTCCGGAGCCTGTGCTCCGCAACGGGAGAGGCCACAACAGTGAGAGGCCCGTGTACCGCCAAAAAAAAAAACAAACCCCCAAAACAAAACTCATTTATTGAGAGCTTAACATGTGCTGTGACTATGCATATGTTATTCTATTCTTAAGACAATTCTGCAAATTAAGATATTATTGTCCCCATTTTAGAAATAAGGAAACTTGCTTCGGAGACATTAAGGGATTTATTCAAGTTAATGAGAGAACTGGAATTTAAAATCAATCCTATAGCCTTAGAAGTCCTTTGGTCTAAATTGGTCCTCTTTATACAAATAGGGAAACTGAATCCCAGAGAAAGAAAATGGACTTTCCAAGTCCATATTGTTGGTAAGTAGAGAAGCCGGAGTTAGAACCCAGTTGGATTGTATGATTGCATTTATAGGAAGGTCCAGAGAGGCAAATCTACAGAGACAGGAAACGATTAGTGGTAGCCTAAGGTGGAGTGCGTGAGGTATAAGGGATACAGGGCTTTTTTTGAGGTGATGAAAATGTCCTAGGGTTTATTATGGTAATTGTTGACAGCTCTGTGAATATCCTAAAAATCAGTGAGTTGTACACTTTAAATAGGTGAATTATATGGTGCATGAATTATATCTCAAAAAAGCTTTTAAAAAATGCATTAGTCGCAGCGAGTATTATAATTAGAGCACCTACTCCCATTAGTACTAGGTCAAACAAAGAAGGAACAAATAAAAGTTTTCCAAGTGTTTAAAAAGACGAAGCTTAGGGACTTCCCTGGCAGTTCAGCAGTTAAGACTCTGCAGTCCCAATGCAGGGGGTGCAGGTTTGATTCCTGGTCGGGGAACTAAGATCCCACATGCTGTGTGGCACAGCCAAAAAAAAAAAAGAAACCAACGAAGCTTAAATCTGAAAAAAAAAAAAAAAAAAAGCACATTGAATTCATGGGTCTCCTAAAATCTAGCAACCATGCACGACTATTTTTTTGAAGTCTCCTTGTAACTCTTTAGGTAGACTTAATTTTAAAAAAAAAAAAAAAACCAACGAAGCTTAAAACTGAAAAAAAAAAAAAAAAAAAGAAAGAAAGAAAGAAAAAAGAAAAGTTAAGTGAGGTACAAATCTGAAAGCTCACAAAATCAAGGCTGGCTAAAATCAAATCACCTAATGTAGGTTCTCACCCCATGTGTTGAGATCTTTCTGTATATCACAGGGGCTTCCATTGTCAGTTTCAGGTCCTGTGTTTCTTCACACTTCTTTTAAAATTTTTGACCAAGAAGTAAAGGGTTTAGTTAGTGATAACAATGAGAGAAGAGGGAGAATGCCTTCTCGGGTCATGGAGTGGGTGGTTAAAATCCGCAGAGGCGTATTGAGAGCCTACTGTATGTTTTGTTCTAGGCTTTGTAGGAAACACAAAGATGAAAAAAATATGATTTCCTTGCCCATCAGGAGCTTGCAGACTCTCGGAGAGATTCGACAGAGTAAGTGACAAAGCTCTTTGAGCTGGAGAACTGGAGGGAGGAGAGAATATCTACTTTGACGTTTCCTGGCAAGTTTCATGTTTCACAAGGTTAAAAAATTGAAAAAATACTAACCCGACTGGTTATGTTCATGACAGTGTGTGATGGATGATTCTTTTTCACTTGTCTGGTCAGGTCAGTCTAAACTTTAGAGTTCAGATCCTCCAACAAATGCAACAATCTGTCTGTCTGCATTATGTGGTTTCTCGTTTCCTCCACCCTTTTTCCTTCATCATCTTGTGTTGAACTCCCCACATCTAAGCGGAGGGCTCAGAGCAGAGTTCTTCCTGATCTTAATGATAGCAATCTCTATCTCCTGCAACAATCACAGTTTACCTGTTGGAGCCCCAAACTGGCCACTTGTTTCACACAAGGTTTCTGTTGCTTTTTTTTTTTTTAAATAGAGCCAGTAATGTTCTGGATGACTCTGCAGTTAACTCTGGTCTGACCCTGCACCTCAGTGCTTTTATTAGCTGTGTGTTTGGCTCTGGGATCCTCTCTCTAGCTATTGTCGTTATTGAGACTATTTGTGTCTCCAGTGAATCTCTCCTAAATCCCTGGCTGTTATCTGGCCTGGGTATGTGTGTCTAAGAAGTGAGTGCATTCTTGTCTGAAGTATGTCCTAACTGTCTCTGATAGCAGCCATTTCTGACCTAACTTTACTGGGTACTCAGATTGATATGATTAAGGTTAACAAGGCTTACTCTCAGTCATGAACCTATTCAAGGATAAACTTGTAAATCCAGTGAGTTCTGAAGATGACTTGTTACTACTTACCTTTCAACCTTTAGGGGATTTGAGGGATGATTTATAACTACTCCTTCCCCCTCCAACAATATCATTAGAAAGATGTCGTGAAAGATACTCTGTTCCTGCAGCCCACAGATTATTTTTCATGAAAAATATGCTTTTATTAATAATAATCCATAAATTATATTTATGTGTTTGTAATGAACAGTGGTTCAATGAAGTTATTGCCACAAAGACAGGACAACACATACACCAGCTGAAAAGTATACAGTTCTCATGATTTCTATGATAAAATCCTTCCTGGGTTGGATTTTCTTCAAAATGTCCACTGAGAGGACCATATAAGATCATCTACTAGAAAGACAGACATGAAAATTACAAAACTGCACTAACACAAAGTTGGGGAAAGTGTAAGGAGCCTGGTTATATGGTAGCTCCTGTGGCACTATGTATGTGGTCATTCTGGAGAGCTAAGTTTTCCAGGTAGCTGGGCGCTTGCCATTTAAGTACACTTTTCCATTAGTTTAACCAATGCAATTTCCCTGGCTTTTTTTTTTTTTTTTTTGCGGTATGCGGGCCTCTCACTGCTGTGGCCTCTCCCGCTGCGGGGCACAGGCTCCAGACGTGCAGGCTCAGCGGCCATGCCTCACGGGCCCAGCTGCTCCGCGGCATGTGGGATCTTCCCAGACCAGAGCACAAACCCGTGTCCCCTGCATCAGCAGGCGGACTCTCAACCACTGTGCCACCAGGGAAGCCCCTTCTCAGGCTTTTTAAACAGTTATAAGTTAATCTTCTTTTAGTGACTCAGAGCCAGGCCTATGGATGTTGAGGCAGCATGACAGTGGGAAAAGCACAGGCTCTGGTCTGCAGACCTGCAGTTGAATACTGCCTCCTGCTCTTCATAGCTATGTGATCTTGGGCAAATTTCTCGAAGTTTTTGCGCTCCAATTTCTCATTTATAAAATGACAGTGGTAGAATGAAACTTAACAGTGATGATTTGAGGATTAAGTGATATAATGCAGTGGTTTTTAAGTATTTCTCATCCTAAAACTCTTTACAAATGAAATCTTACGCAGAGCCCCATTGTGAACAAATAAAAGTGGAAATGCTCTGAGTATTAAAAGTCACTGCATCTGGTACAGAGCCTGACATGTAGTAGATACTATTGATATTTAAATGATAGCAGTTTAGTATTGTCATCACTTCATGTGAAGATTTTATTCATATTTGTGCTTTTATTCTCATATCTCGTTTTTTAAAATTGAAGTATAGTTGATTTACAATGTTTTGTTAGCTTCTGGTGTTCAGCAAAATGATTCAGTTTTATATATATATATGTATGTGTATATATACATATATATATATATATATACACTTTTTCAGATTCTTTTCCACTATAGGTTATTACAAGATATTGAATATAGTTCCCTGTGATATACAGTAGATCCTCGTAGATCTATTTTATATATAGTAGTGTGTACCTGTTAATCCCAAACTCCTAATTTATCCCTTTCCCCTTCGGTAACCATAAGTTTGTTTTCTACGTCTGCTGTCTTGTAAGTTCATTTATATCATTTTTTTAGATTCCACATGTAAGTGATATCATATGACATTTGTCTTTCTCTGTCTGACTTACTTCACTTAGTACGATAGTCTCTAGGTCCATCCATGTTGCTGCAAATGCCATGATTTCATTCTTTTTTATGGCTGAGTAATATTCCATTACACATATATACCACATCTTCTTTATCCATTCATCTGTCAATGGACACAGGTTGCTTCCATATTTAGGCTATTGTAAATAGTGTTGCAATGAACGTGGGGGTCTCTTTTCAAATTAGAGTTTTCATCTTTTCCAGATATATGGCCAGGAGTGGGATTGCTGGATCTTATGGCAATTCTATTTTTAGTTTTTTAAGGAACCTCCATACTGGTCTCCATAGTGGCTGCACCAATCTTATATCTGCTTTTTAATGTGGTCTTACCATTAAGCTGTCATTGGTCTCTTCTCACTGTAATCATTGTACTTGCTCACAGAAACGCTTCTCCCATCTTTTAATTCACCACTTCTTTCTAATCAGCTCTGGACTTAGACACCAGACAACCATGACTTAGAATTACATGTAAAGTAGAGCAACCAAGTTCTGCATGAGGGTTTCAGAATCCTAATGTGAATAAAATATATGATCACCTTTTTTTTTTTTTTTTTTTTTCTTTTGGGGTACGCGGGCCCCTCACTGCTGCAGCCTCTCCTGTTGCGGAGCACAGGCTCCAGACGCGCAGGCTCAGCGGCCACGGCTCACAGGCCCAGCCGCTCCGCGGCATACGGAATCCCCCCTGACGGGGGCATGAACCTGCGTTCCCCGCACTGGCAAGCGAACTCTCAACCACTGCGCCACCAAGGAAGACCTGATCACCTATTTTGAACTCATATTTTGTAACACAAGTCTTGGTTATTCAGAGACCTTTTCAGAAAATAGTGTGTACAGTGGAAAGAATCTGAGTTTGGGAGTAAGACCTAAATCTGAATTTTAACTCCTTTACTTGTTAGTTATGTGACCTTGGGCAAGTTACTTGATCTCACTGAACCTCAGATTTATCAGCTTTAAAATAGAGAAAATAGGGCTTCCCTGGTGGCGCAGTGGCTGAGAGTCCGCCTGCTGATGCAGGGGACGCGGGTTCGTGTCCCGGTCCGGGAAAATCCCACATGCCGCAGAGCGGCTGGGCCCGTGAGCCATGGCCACTGAGCCTGCTCGTCCAGAGCCTGTGCTCCGCAACAGGAGAGGCCACAACAGTGAGAGGCCCGCGTACCGCAAAAAAAAAAAAAAAAAAAAAAAAAGAGAGAAAATAAAACCTGTATCATAGAATTACAATGATTAAATGAAGATATATATATATATATATATATACACACATACACACACGATGTAGTGGAGTCCTAGACACATAGTAGGTGATATGCAAAATTTCATTCTCTTTCTTTACTTCACCCTTCATTTTTCCTTTTTTCCCGGTTTTTCACTGTGTTTCTGGATAGATTAAGTTGCTGACTGGCTCAGGTGAGATATAATGGTATAAATTTTGGAATATGTTAGGGAAGGGGTAGCAGTGAGACCAGAGAAGAGTGAAGACCATAAGAAGCTGAGAGATAGAGTGTGACTATCATTTCTCACCCATAAAAGAAAAAAGGAAGAAAAATGCCAAGATGATAAGGCAATTTTTCAAAGATCATAGCATAAAATGTCAGTAGCACAAACATCAGTACAATATATTCAGTTACAGGATGCTGCATCCTTAAGCAGGCAGTATTCTGAACTATCCTCTCTGCTAATTTTTGACATAAAATCTTGACTGGAATCCTGTTGGTTTGAGTAGCATCAATAGTTAAAGGGTTTTGTCTGTTTGAACTGAAGTCTTCATAAAGACTTTTAAAAGGATCTTTTGAGAATAACTATGTATTACAGAATGAACTATATTTTATCAAATAGTTAATTTAAACATAAATCTATAAACACAACTATAGTAATAAATAATACATTTCTGACATTAAGCACTGGCGGAATGGCTCTCTCTTGGTCCTATTCAGACTCTCTTCTTCCATTGCCTGGCAGTACACACTCTGCACATCTTCTGTGTCCTGTGCTGTCTTGTAGCCCTCGCTTTTCGAACTTGTCCAAATGCTTTTAGCTAATCGCAGAGAATTTTAGGCTTCTCTGTCTGCAATGGCTCAAAGTTTAGTCTTTAATTACAATCCTTTTGAACTGTATTTCCATAGCACTAGCAAAACTGTTTTGCATCTGCTCCTGAGCAGAACCATTTAAAGCTCTTACATATGAAGGTTCATTTTCTTTCACTGTGCTCCTTGCAAAATGCATGCCACCACTGTCCACTCTTTATCTTGCACAGCTTTGATATCTCTTGCTCTTCCTCGCTTGCTTGCATTCTCTCTCTGTGTGTGTCTCTCTGTCTCTTCTTTTAAGGATGAGACTAGTTTCCAGGTTGAAACAACTTGAAAAGTCTCCACTGTGCAGAAGAAATGATAGTCTGGCTGTAACAAACCAGAGTTTTGTTGCCTAATTATTTCAGGCCCATCTCTACGGGAGCATCAAATATCTAAGCACATTTTACTGAGTCACGCAAAATTTCCTAGTTGTTTCCTTTGTTTTATTGTTGTTTTACGTTACTGTTTTCCAATTAAATTCTGATCATGGAAGAAGAGGTTTTATAAAACAATCTCTGAGGAAAAGAAAATTACTAAAGCTAAAATTGGAGAAAGTGTAAAAGAAAAAGGAATTAAGTTAGACAACTTGTTTTAATTCCTTTTAAAAACTTATATGCTCATTTGAGCCTTGATTGCACCAATTCCAAGGTACTTTCTGAGATTCTCAGTAATAAAGAAATGATACATGCTTTCTTTAGATAGTGAGTCTTTTTAAAAGTATAAAATCAGTCTTTTAAACTGAGAACCCATAAGGTGATGAGGATTCTACCATCTCCACCAGCCCCTCTTTCTTGTTCCACAAAATTCATGGAATAGTGAAATGAGCACCAAACTTAGAATCAGGACATGGTTCAAGCCCCAGCTTTTCACTTACTAGCTATCTGACCTTGGCCAAGTCACTTAACCTCTCTGAGTCTCAGTCTGTAAAATGGAGATAACCTACCTTATAGGGATGCTCTGGTTAAATTATGAGACCATACACTATAAAGCACCATGCAAATAAGTCATCAGTTTTGACGTCATCAATTTCCATTCTTCTCTCCCTTGGGTTCACTCATGGGCAGTCCTCCCAGAGCCAGTCCTCATAGGTCCTGATCCCCTCTCTTGATTCAGGAAGAAAGAGCACTGCCCTCACTCAATACTCACCTAGTGAGTGTCAAGCACTTTGCATATATTACTTCATTTAATCTTCAGAACAATCCTGTGAGGTAGGTGCTACAAGTATTTGAATCCAGGCAGCCTGACAGTGTCTGCATGCTTAAAGCCATGCTGATTTGAGGTACGTTTCAGGCAGGCATCATTACCTGTCACTCTTGCTGCCATGAAGGAAAAAGCTTCTGATAGAGGTTTTCTTTCAGGAGGATGTAAACTCAGCTCCAGCCAAAGCCATCGGTAAACCAGGGGAGCCCTGGATACTTCAGGAATGGTGCCCTTCTGCGTCATGGGAAGGATTCACAGGAAGGTGGTAGCTGGACCTAGGATGATAGCTTGATGCAGTACCACTCAGGGCCACTTGAGAGATCTGAGGCTAGGAGGGCCTGGTAGAGAGCAGTCCAGGGCGGCACCAGAGAGCTTTGAAGCCAGTAAGGCTTCCACAGGCTGGGCTCTGCAGCCAGCCAGGCTTCACACTGAACATCTCCAGATGGGCCTGCATCTGAGCTGCTTTCTTAGCTGGGCCAGAGCGAGGCTTGGGAGATCTGAGAGGAGAACAAGAGGCCCCAAAGAAAGCTGGACAGGAAGTTTCCTAGCACAGCAGAGGCCAGCAGCAGCAAGAGAATAGCACTACCCCCACCAGCACGCAACGTTCTACGAAGTGCAAAGATTGTGTCAGCGTTTCCATTTTAAACCCTTAATTTCATAGGCTTACAGCTCAAGTCATAAAAATTCACTCTGGGCTGAAGTTTGGCATCCAGTCTCTTGTGTGCTCAAAAACAGAGACGTTTCCAGTTTCATACATTTTGGGGACTTCTATAAACACCCCCAAAACTTCATTTGATAAAAATGGGTTTCTAAGCTGTCGGTCTATATGCAGCGAAAGCCTGACTCTGTAAATATGCAGAAAATCTGTTTTGAAATAGTAATATTGTCCCAGCAGAAATATCGATTCCCTACCCACTGA
>NW_006791862.1:2481485-2485018 GCF_000442215.2 Lipotes vexillifer | reverse complement strand
TCCCTACACACTGAACTAGGGCAGTGGAAGTAAGTGGAATCTAATGTTATTGCATATTTAGAGTAAGATGTCATGTGACATGTGACCTTCACTGCCACTCACCACCAGGGGCTGAAGCTAAAAGACACTTGGATTTCCAACTGGAGACAGTTTGGTAGAGGGTTGAAGTCAGCAATAGATTCCAGTTTCTACAAGTTATTGGGTCTTGACTAATACATATTTACACCTCAATTAGACTTTCCTTGCAGGTTTAGGTACAGACAGAAAGGATAATATATGTCAACACAGCCTGACATATAATAGACTGACCTTTATCGGTAGCAACTTACTGGTAACTCAGAGACATGAGTACATGGTTGTCATGAGTGAAAAGTCCTCTAACCTCTTCATTTTAAGATTTCCACCCATTCTGCTCTTCCCCTAATACCTCTCACTGGCCCCTGAAGCTATAAAGACATTCAAAATATTAGGTAAATTGAAAAATAAATTCCCAAGAGAAAGCTCCCAAGAATGACATTATAAACCTCAATCTTTGAAAAATCAAACAAGTGACTAGGAGTTAATAATTCTACAGGTGTGGCAGGGGTCTCCAAGACTTGTGAGAGCTTGAATCAGATAACTTAGCTCTGTAAGTAATGCTCGGGCACTTCGGCTCCTTGTAACAGTCAGCCTGATCGGAGGGAAGTTAGAAGAGGCTGGTCTTCTCAAGCGCTGGGACTTTGGCAGCTAAGAATAGGAGCGATGACAGTCACTGAGGCAGATGCCTCAGCTGGAGGGAGGGCAGGGCAGGAGCAGGGCAGCCACCGTATGGACCACCCATCCCTGGGCAGGACCTTGCCCTGCTTCTCAAACACGCTGAGAGACTTGGGGAGTCAATGCTAACCTCAGGGGAGAGAGAGGGAATGTCTGGCTGTGGGGCCTGGTTTGGGAGCCAGGAGAGGAATCCCTGGCTCTGAGCCCCAATCCCAAGCTGCCAACATGATTTCCATCTCTGGAAACAAGTTTTCTATCAACAAAGGGATTTTTTCAGAAACATCTCCTTCATTAACGGAGGCACTACTGAAATGTCCATGGAGCGTTTAGGGGCCGGTCAAACGTGAAGTTTAACTTTTACTTTTTAAATGTCAAAAGCAAACTGCAGACCTACGAACGGTTAACAATTTTACCTACTGCTGTCTAATCCTTTTATCCACTGCAAATTCATGAAGGGAGTCGTTAAGGCAAAGTAAAAGTGTTTGGTGAATACTAACTGATTAGGGAGGGGGAGTTAGTGAGGTTTCTATTAAAACTAATGTGTTTCTAAGCCCTTCAGACTCTTTCTTTCTTTATATTTTTAAATTATGCATTCAAAAGAATGCATATAAAGTATACATTAGGCAGAAGAAGAATAAGATAAATGCGGGTATACCCAAAACTCAGGCTACGAAAAGAACACCATCCATATCCCCAAATACTCCTGTGAGCTCCTCCCCCATTTCAAATTCTGCTCCCTCTTCCCTGGAGGTTACCCTATGCTGGTTGTCATGTCTATTACTCCTTGACTTTTCTCTAGCATGTAGCTCAGCTATGTGAGTACATATCTCTAAACTATACTGCTCAGTTTTTTCTTTTGAGCTTCATAAAAATGGTGTCACACTGTATTCCTTCACAATTTACTTCATTCATTCAACGTGCTTGCAATATTCACCCATGTTGATCTACATGGCTAAATTCATTTTCACTGCTGTGTAATATTCCATTGTTTGACCATACTAAAATGTATCCAACCATTGTCCTCTTAGATGTCTGGGTTGATTCCAATGTTTTGCTATCACAAACAATTCTGCTTTGAAGCTCACTGTACCTGTCCCTTGGGGAACATGACGAGAGTTTCTCTAGAAATTTATTTCTGCCAGGTCATAGAGTTTGCGCACCTATAACATGCCAAAAAAATGCCAAATTATTTTCCAAATATTTACACACAACCACCAGCACTGTGTATTTGTTCCACTTGCTCCATATCCTTTTAAATTCTTGGTTTTGTTTGACATTTTAAGTATTGGCAATCTAATGTATGTGAAATGTTATCCCTTTGCGATTTTAATTTGCATTTCACTGATTTCCAGTGAGGTTAAGCATCTTTTCATATATTTATCAGTCAACTGTATTTGTTCTTTTGTGAGCCAGGTTTTCTATGGGATTGTTTGTCTTTTAGTAATTGCTAGAAATTCTTTCTATGTGCTTTACCCTTGTCACTTGATGTGTTGCAAATATATCTTCACTTATTTATGCTGACATTTGATAGGCAGAAGTTTTAACACAGTTTGTTTTTACTATCTTTGTTCCTTTCTCACATGGTTGCTTCTCACAGGAGGAAAAATAAGCTGGAATTTAGTTCAACCTTAGTGAATGGCTCCCCTAGTCCCTCTTGGGTAGTATTGATTGGGATGGATCTGGAGTTGATTCGGTTTATTTTACACAGTTTTTTTTCCAAAGCAGGAGCATGTCTCTAGAGGCTCTCAGAAAGTACAGGCTTTTGTTGATAACTTTCACCTGTTTTGGGGGAATTCTGCTTAGTGTCAAACAGCCATCAGAGTCTCAGAAATATTCTTCTGTTCCTAAGAATCAGTAAGAAATTGGAAAAAGGAATCCTTATCCTTACTTAGGGTTCGTGGTGGTGTGGCGATATGGAGCCACCAAACCTGGCATCTAAACCCTGTTCCAATCCTTATCCACTATGTAAGCTCTCAGAGCCTCAGTCTTGTCTGTACATGAAGACAATTACACTTGCCTTCCTCCCCTGTGAGACCCAATGAGATGATACAGATCAAGTGCCTACATGACACACAGCTCTCAAAAATGTGTGTTCCCTTCACCTTAGGAAGCATAGTCCTTTGACAGCAGTCCACCTGTTCAGCGCATCTGTGATCTTTGGCCAAAAACCTTTCCTCCACTAATCTCGCCAAACCTGCACCTCACATTTGGCTTATGTGAAAACTAGAGTAGACAAATAATTGTTGTCTGGGGCTTCTGATATTTTTCTCTTATTTTTTATTTATTTATTTTTAAAAACTTAATTTCTTTCTTTTCTTTTTGGCTGTGTTGGGCCTTTGCTGCTGCAGGCGGGCTTATCTCTAGCTGCGGCAAGTGGAGGCTACTCTTCATTGCGGTGCCCGGGCTTCTCGTTGAGGTGGCTTCTGTTTGTTGCAGAGCACGGGCTCTAGGTGTGTGGCCTTCAGTAGTTGTGGCACGGGGGCTCAGTAGTTGTGGCACGGGGGCTCAGTAGTTGTGGCGCACGGGCTTAGTTGCTCTGCAGCATGTGAGATCTTCCCGGATCAGGGCTTAAACCCATGTCCCCTGCATTGGCAGGCAGATTCTTAACCACTGCGCCATCAGGGAAGTCCCCTTGTCTCTCTCTTTTTTTTTCTTTTCTTTGCGTTACGCGGGCCTCTCACTGTTGTGGCCTCTCCGGTTGCGGAGCACAGGCTCCGGACGCGCAGGCTCAGCGGCCATGGCTCACGGGCCCAGCCGCTCCGCGGCATGTGGGATCTTCC
>NW_006791862.1:2440138-2480844 GCF_000442215.2 Lipotes vexillifer | reverse complement strand
CCCGTGTCCCCTGCATCGGCAGGCGGACTCTCAACCACTGCGCCACCAGGGAAGCCCAGTCCCCTTCTCTTATGTTTTCAAATACTCAGAAGTATCAGCACCATGTGCTTAATCATTCCAACTCAACTCTGTCACCATGTTCCATATATTTGTCAAATGAAAAGCCAGTTTTATTTTTATAAGCACATAATCTTAGGGAGGAACACTTACAACAAAGTACAATTGGACATTCTGATTTTCATTTTGTCAGTCACAAAGTCCACTCACAAATGCCACATAGACTTCCATTCATATTCTGTCTGTCTGTCTGTCTCTCTCTCTGTCTCCAGCTATGATCAGAATGACTCAGGAGCAGTTGCAGTGGAGTTCCGGTTAAAAGCTTCCAATTCCATCTTTACTACTTTTTATCACAGAATTTAAGAAGCTTTGTAAGACCTTTCTCCTTGGTCAATCTTTTCATCAATTGACCCTGCCCTGGCTAGTACCAGCAATTGTGATCTTGGTAACGAGATGACCTAGCATATATGCTGCTCAGTCTTTCTTTAGTCAAATTTAATTTTTAGTAAATGCACCAGTTCAGGATCTCAGATACTGTTTTTAAGCCATTCATTCCTTTATTTTATAATCTTTCCTGCTTGATCAGTTGCACTGGTTCATTTATCACTTTCCCATTTTGAATTACTTTAAAATTTTCTACATTCATTCATTCTTCATTTAATCAACATGTGTTGGGTGTTATGTTTTACTTTAAAAAATGTGCTCTTAAATTTGCTATTGCAGAAATCATTGCTACAGTTTAAAGTAACTCATAGCACATTTATCTGTTGTTGGTATGCACAGTGCTTTTATTACATATACATTCAGATAGTTCTATCTCATTCTACTTTCATTAATATCAAAGCCCTCCCTTGATATGGTGATTTTCAATGTTTCTGTTTTCCTATTCTGTTCTTTGTATATACCACTCTCACAGGGTGTATTTTACACCGCTTTGTATCATAGTTATGATTTTACTTGTGTTATCTCCCCTTCTAGATTGTAAGCGCAACTTAAATGTCTGCCTGGCCCCTCCCATTCTTTTTTTTTTTTTTTTTTTTTTTTGGCCACACCATGCGGCTTGTGGGATCTTAGTTCTCCGACCAGGGATTGAACCTGGGCTCTCAGCAGTGAAGCGCAGAGTCCTAACCACTGGACCACCAGGGAATTCCCTGGCTGCCCCCTTTTAAAGGTCACTTTCTTCTGATATCCTGAGGAAAGAGGGCACAATCTTGAATTGTCCTCCACACACTGCTGCTACCAGCCATGCTGGCTCAAGGTGGGTGATGTGGAGTAGGCTTCATTTCTTTTATTGCCCTCACTCTTGGTTTTCTGCAACATCACTTATGCCAGGCTGTTATGGATAGCATATCTTTATGGGGGACACAGATAGGTTAACAACGCAGTACAGCAAACAACTTAGGAGTGAACATCCCTGTCCCAAAGTCCCCAGGCCATCCCCATTACAGAGAATTTTTCCCAGAGAGAAAGGAACTTTCTTTCCTTCGGTTCCTGCTTCTTGTCATCTTCTTAGGCCCTCTTTTCTCCCTAGTCCCTCCTCATCTCTCCAGACATCTCTACCTTGTGGTCCCACCCCATCTCTTTCACAATGATGCTTTACAGAATTTCACACCTTCTCTCTTTCTTCCACATAGAACTTCAGCTCTCCCTGTGTCTAGCACATCTAGGCTGATCCTTTCTCAGCCAAAAAGTTCCATCAAAGAGTTTTCCTAAACAATAATGTTATGTATCCTGAAAATCAGTTTGGCAACTTCCCTATAGTAGAAGTGGCTGCAGTCAGGTGTTTTTTTTTAATAGTGTCATTTCGCATCACTACAAAAACGAGGAGGACCGTATCTTTCACACGTCATACCGTCACGCATATGAGAGGCTCTGATCTTGCTGTTTCACTCTTTTGGCCTTATTTAATAAAACCAGCTGCATTTCAACTGTATGCGAAAAGGAGAGGTAAGATAAGAAAGGAGATGACTTTCACTCCAAGTTTTCCAGCTTAGGTGACCAAGTGATTGGTAAATCATCAGCCTTTGTTTAGGACACACAGGAGGAGGAACTTTTTTTGTGGGGAAAAGAGTTCAGTTTTAAGCATGTCAAGCTTCAGGTATCCATACGATCAGATATCAGATAACAATGCAGATAAATATTCAGGTATCAGATAATATTGCCAAACAGCAATAGGAATGCAGATGTTGGTCCTCAAGAGAGAAGTAATTTGTCTCTCTCTTTTTTAAAAGTTTATTTATTTTATTTATTTTATTTTTGGCTGCGTTGGGTTTTCGCTGCTGTGCACGGGCTTTCTCTAGTCGCAGCGAGCTGGGGCTACTCTTTGTTGCGGTGCGCAGGCTTCTCATCGTGGTGGCTTCTCTTGTTGTGGAACACAGGCTCTAGCTGCACGGGCTTCAGTAGTTGTGGCGCACGGGCTTAGTTGCTCTGCAGCATGTGGGAGCTTCCTGGGCCAGGGTTCAAACCCGTGTCCCCTGCATTGGCAGGCAGATTCTTAACCACTGCGCCACCAGGGAAGCCCATTTTCTCTTGACTTGGGAATCATCGGTGTACGGGGCACTGGTTAAGCTATAAGAGAAGTCATGCAGAATGCCAAGAAAAGGAGAAAAACTACATTGAGAGAGACCATGACAGATATAGAATTCAGTGGATAAACGTTGCTCCTGGAAAGAATAGAACAAATGGGAACAGATGCAATAATCAAATATATAATAAAAAACATAAAGATAAAACACTAGGAGGATTTCTGTAGAAGTCAGGGTCAGGACAAGAAGGGCCGCTATCCCTATGCTTATTTATCATTGTTGTTAAAGTTAATTCTATCCAACAAAAAAATAGAAAAGAAGGAACGGGTTGTGAGGGGAGAGGTGGGAAGATGATCAATATTTGCAACTGATAAGATTATCTAACTAGAAAATCCAAGAGAACCAAATAATTACTGCTAGAACCAAGAGAGTAATAGTATCTATTTACGAAATAAAAACTGTTTTCCTACTCTTTTTCAGAAACAACCACTTAGAAAATATAATGGAAAAGTAATAAATACCATGTACAATGAAAATGAAAATAAGGAAAGAGCTACATTTGGAGATGCAGAAGAAGAAAGTTAAAGGAACTCCTTTCTTATGGTCCCTGTTACAGGTGGAGATTACATTGCACATTTTAGCTGTTGCTGCATGTGTGCTAGCTCTGAGTCCCCAGTTAAATCACAAGCTTTTGGACGACAGGACCTGTCCTTCCTTCTGTTTCTCATCTGAAATCTACTAGAAAGCTAAGCACAGAGGAAAAGGGCTGAAACTACCTTATTCATCCTGTTTTTGTGCATTTTTCTCAGTTTGACATAAACTTCAAGTAGAGACTTAACAGAAGGAAATAACCACTTTGTGAACTAATGAAAAAATACCACTGTATCAAAATCATTCATCTAACTCCTTTCCCCCAACTTGAAAACTAACAGTTCCACACGACCAGATTTAGTGGCCACATTCCTGTTCACTCTCTTTGCTTCAACTAAGTACGTTTTATAAAAAGACCTTTTAAAAATGAATCTGCTGGAATAGCCATAAGACACAGACTAGGGTCAGGGGAAAGAGAAAGCAAACTCTTTCAAACCAGAGTCTCCTCTCTCCTGTCACCTCTCTCTCCTCACCTTCTTGCTGGCAGATAGATTACCTGGAGCAACAAGCAAGGTAATTAGTACATCTAAATCAGACATAGAAAGACAAATACTGTCTGATCTCACTTATACGTGGAATCTAAAAAACAACAACTTCCCAAAAAACCAAACTAATAGAAAAAGAGACCACCAGACTTGTGGTTATCAGAGGCATATGTGGGGGGAGGGAGAACTAGATGAAAGTGGTCAAAAGTTACAAATTTCCAGTTATAAGTACGAGGATGTACTGTAGAACATGTTGACTAAAGCTAACACTGCTGCACAGTTGCTAAGAGTTCTCATCACAGGGAGGAAAGTTTTTCCCTTCTTCTTTTTTTCTTTCCTTTCTTTTTAATTGCATCCATATGAGAAGATGAATGTTAGCTGAACCTATTGTGGTAATTACTTCACAATGTATGTAAATCAAACCATCATGCTGTACACCTTCAACTTACACAGTGATGTGTGTCAATTCTCTCTCAATAAAACTGGGGTGGGGGTGGGATCCAGGTGAATCCAGGGTGATATGTGAAGAATCATTTAAGACTATTCTAAATCACTGGTCTTTAACCTCATGGTTGACTGAGCCTAGATCCCTGCTTCAGTTAGAACAGAGTCACTTGAGAAGTAAAAATGCTTAAGGAAATTCAAACAAATGGGGTATCATAGTGTTGTATTGTGGTTATAATCTGCATTTCCCTGATGACTACTGAAGTTGAGCACCTTTTCATAGAAGACTTTTGATGTTGACAATATTGTGACTTAGATAACCGGAAAATGCTTCAGCTCAAAAACCTCTCGAAAGATGGACAAAACGTAGCAACTTTCTGCTAAGAGAGTGGATCTTAAAAGTTCTCATCAAGAAAAAAAAAATATGTAACTACATGTGTGATGGACGTTAACTAAACTTTATTGTGATGATCATTTTGCAATCATGCATATATCAAATAATTAATTTGTACACCTAAAACTAATACAATGTCAATTATACCTCAATAGAAAAATATATAGCAATTTTCACTTAAATATATAGCTGAGCTTTTAAAAGAGTAAGAAAACCCCTCAAAAATGAAAAATGTAAGAGGAACTAAAAACAGTCAGTTGTAAATTTAAGCTGATGCTGGGACTACCTGGGGTTAAAGAACCTATCTTACTAACCCAGGGGCTTGAGTTTTTCTCTTTTTAATTGGTTAAGGATTGTGTTTTTAATTTATTTTTTATTTTTATTTTTTATTTTTTTTTGCGGTACGCGGGCCTCTCACTGCTGTGGCCTCTCCCGTTGCAGAGCACAGGCTCCGGATGCGCAGGCTCAGCGGCCATGGCTCACGGGCCCAGCCGCTCCGTGGCATGTGGGATCCTCCCGGACCGGGGCACGAACCTGTGTCCCCTGCATCGGCAGGCGGACTCTCAACCACTGTGCCAACCAGGGAAGCCCTGTTTTTTTATTTTTTTAATAAACTTTTTGAGTAAACTTTTTTGAAGTGTAACATGCATAACAGAAATTTGCACAAATCATAATTGTACAGTTTGGTGCATTGTAACAAGTGAACACACCCATGTAAACTAGTACCCACACCAAGAAACACACTTTTTTCCTGGCACTCCAGAAGCCTCCCTTGTACCCAAGCCAATCACTACCCACCTCTCCAAGGGAAACCTCTATTCTAACTTCTAACAGCATCAAATTAGTTTTGCCTGTCTGGACTTTGTATAATGAAAACACATGGTATGTACTCATTTAAGTCTGGCTATTTTGTTTAACATTATCTTTGTAAGATATATCTACAATTTTGCATTAAGTTGTCATTCATTCATTCTCATTGCTGTGTAATAGTCCAGTGTATGAATATACCACGATTTGTTTATTCTTCCTATTGCAGATGAGATGGTGGTGTTCTCACTTTTGAGTTTAATGAATAGTGCGACTGTTAAGATTCTGTACAGACCTTTTGTCAGCACACACATGCATTTCTTTTCTGTATGTACGTAAAAGGGGAATTGCTTAGCCATCTGGTATGTTCCCATGTTCCTACTAAGCATAATTGTAGGATACTGACAAACAGTTTAGTAGATACTGCCAAATATTTTTCCAAAGCAGTTATGCCAATTTATATTCTCACCAGCTGTATTTGAAAGTTCCACCAATGCTCTGTATTGGTTTTTTTTTTTTCTTTTTTTTTTGACCCCGCCTCGAGGCTTGCAGGATCTTAGTTCCTCCACCAGGGATTGAACTCAGGTCACTGCAGTGAAAGTGCCCAGTCCTAACCACTGAACTGCCAGGGAATTCCCTTGTCTTTTTTATTTTAGCCATTCTGATGGGAGTACAATAGTATTGCATTATGGTCATAATCTGCATTTTCCTGATCACTACTGAAGTTGAGCACCTTTTCATACATTTCCTGGAAATTTGGATATCCTTTTTTGCAAAGAGCCTGTACAAGCCTTTTGCCCATTTATCTATTGGTATGTCTGCCTTTCTCTTATTGATTTCTGGGAGTTCTTTATTCTGGAGTTGAGTCCATAAATATATACAAAAAATATCTTTAGGGCTTCCCTGGTGGCGCAGTGGTTGAGAGTCTGCCTGCCGATGCAGGGGACAGGGGTTTGTGCCCCGGTCCGGGAAGATCCCACATGCTGCTGAGCGGCTGGGCCCATGAGCCATGGCCACTGAGCCTGCGCGTCCGGAGCCTGTGCTCCACAATGGGAGAGGCCACAACAGTGAGAGGCCTGTGTACCGCAAAAAACAAAAACAAAAACAAAAAATAGCTTTAATATCTTCTATTCTGTACTTAGATTTTCATCTTCTTAGTGAAATCTTTTGATAAAGATAAGTTTAGGGACTTCCCTGGCAGTCCAGTGGTGACGACTTTGTGCTTCTGATGCACGGGGCTCAGGTTCCATCCCTGGTCAGGGAACTAGGATCCCATAACAAAAAAAACTGTTATCATGGAAACTGACATTTATTAAAATTGACACTTATTACAGCTTTTTTTAAAAAAAGATAAGTTTACAGTTCAATATAGACCAGTCTATCAGTTTCTTCCATTATGGTTAGTGCTTTTTGTGTTCTTTTTAAGAAATCTTTGCTTAGCTCAAAGTCATGGAGATATTCTTCTATGGTTTCTATTAAACATTTTATTGTTTCATATTTCATATTTCGATCACAATCCATCTGGAATTTACTTTTCTGTATGGTGTGAGTCAGGGGTCAAATACCATTTTGTTCCACATGGATAATCAATCAACACAGCGCCATCATTTTCCACTGCAATGCCATGTTTTTCATAATTCAGGTATTATATATGTGTGGGTCTGTTTTGGACTCTGTTCTGTTCCACTGGTCTATGAAATCTGTCTTTGCACCAGTATCATACTGCTTTAATTGTTCTAGTTTTATGACAGTTCTCCTTACCTTATAGTATAAGTCCTCCGGTTTCATTCTTCTTCAGTGTAAGGGACTTGAGCTTTTAACTGACATATAATGATAGGAAAGTAGAGAAGTTGATACTGAGACTCAGGAATAGCTAAAACGCTAAAAACTTCCAGCCAGCACAAGACAAATTTTTTCCTCCTTTGGGTTTCAGTGTCTGAATTTATCCTTCCTGCATAGTCTAAGAACCCAAGTTGAAAAGTCAACATAAAAGGTAATCTTCAGGGCTTCCCTGGTGGCGCAGTGGTTGAGAGTCCGCCTGCTGATGCCGGGGACGCGGGTTCGTGCCCCGGTCCAGGAAAATCCCACATGCGGCTGGGCCTGTGAGCCATGGCTGCTGAGCCTGCACGTCCGGAGCCTGTGCTCTGCAACGGGAGAGGCCACAACAGTGAGAGGCCCGCGTAGCGTACAGCAAAAAAAAAAAAAAAAAAGGTAATCTTCAAAAGCAAAACCAAAACTGTTCTTGTTGTGAAACATCAGTAGACCCAATAAATAGCAGAATTGGCTCCTCCTCCCCAAGGACCTCAGATAGCAGAATTATCATCTAGAGACGATTTTAAAGCATGTTTAAGATAATTAAATACATAAAAAGAAGAGAGCACAAACAGAAAAGGCAATATTTTTTTTAAAAAAGACTAAACTGACTTGGAGAAGAATCAAATAGAATTTCAAGGAATGAAACATATACTCCTTAAAATTGAGAGTATTCATTGATTCCATGAAAGTGGAAAGTCTTAGTTAAATAAATGACAGGTTTTAATCATAGAAGCATTAACATGACCCCTGATTATTGTCCTTTCCAACTGCAGGCATCAAGCAACCTTTCATCTTTGGTTGTGACATGATTAATACCAGAAGACATGAAATAAGCAGGAAATGTTCGGAATGGGCTGGGCATCCCAATTCATCTTCAGGGTATTTGTCTTAAATGTTAAAAGTGGCATTTGTAGTGAAACACCACCAAGAAGGTCATGCTCAAAAATGACCCAGAGAAATAGAAATTCAGAGAAGATTTCCTGGTGACTAAGTAGTTAGCGTTGGAGGGGGTTTTTAATGCCACATAAGCAAAATAAGTCCCATCTGGCTGATTCAGGCTTGGATTGTGTTGCAGGCAGCTGACATAATTCTCCATATTTAATTTCCCCAAGCTGGACAGTGGAACCAGGCTTTGGAGTCAGATCTGGATTTAAATTCTGGTTTTTGGTCCAGAGTTGGGCATCCAATCCCTGAGGCCTCCTTTCCCCTCCCACTTCCAGAACCCTTAACAAAGCCTGAGTACCGTACACACGATGATGGTGCTTTTGCCTATCTGAGTCCTAAGGACCCTCACAAGGTAGTAGTGATGGCTATTTACAAACATTCGAGTCTGCCATGGCCCTCGATGTTTTATATACATCCTTTCATTTCAGTCCTCACAATAACCCTGGGATAGAAACAGAGATAGAGATATAGAAAACAGAAAATCGATAGAGATATAGAAAATTTCCCCCATTTTATTTGCCCAAGATCATATGCTAAATTGGGCTGGAGATGAGATTTGAACCCATGTCTGTTCTAGGTACTTTCCATAACACTAAGTTGCCTGACTCGTGGCTTATTTCAATACTTTCTACATTCAACTTCCTTCTGAACAATCCATTTTCATGAAATCTTCAGCACTGACAAGGAAACAAAAGGGCTGGGCTGATTTTCTCCTTGGCGGTTCTGTGGTCTTCACAACAGCCATGTTCTGTTGCAGGGCTGGCTGTTCCCCTCAGCTGTGCGTTGCTGCCTGCTCTTATGTAAACCCCTCGTCCAGGACAGGCTTTACTGATGCCGCCTTCAAAGGCAAGGCGGCCATCTGAGAGGACGGAAGAAACCAGTAAAAGACGGTATTCTGGGGAGCCATCCCAGGTAGAGTTGTGTTTTTATGCACCAGCACACTTGTGAAGCAAATTTGGTGCACTCATAACGGCAGTTAATGAAGGTCAGTTAATGAAGTTCATTAAGTTCAGTTAATGAAGTTCAGTTCTTTGTGTAAACAAGGGAGAAAGCATCTGTCTGAATGTAATTCCGACTGCATCAAGGTCATTTTAGAGCTTGTGGAGCTCTATTTGTCTTAGGAAATCTCGAAAACTTTTATAGGGAATTCGGAAAATATTTTCTGCCAGCAGGAAAGATAAAATCCCTGCACACAAAGTACAGGCATGGGCCCAGAGACTGAACAGACAGACTGCTGTAAAACCCCCATTTAATAAGGCATTAAAATGCCATCGACCTGGATACATTTTTTAAAAAAAGAGAGAGAGAGAGAGAAAGCTATGAAAACAAATACCATTCAAATAATTAGGATCTTATGCCTGAGGCCCGCCTTGATGCCAAGCAGAAACTTCCCTGCAGGAATTGGAGCTAAGCCTGATCCCCAAAAGGACGAACTGGCCAAGACAAAGGCAGCTCTGCACCCAGGTTTTTCCCAGTCCCCCTCTACTGCCTGCCCCTTGATGCTGCAGGCAGTGCATTTGAAATTGTTTCCCTCGCCGACATGTTGGGTGACTTTGCAGTCCAGTGACTCGAGTGGGGAGTCCGGGCCCTGGAGGACTGCTGGCCTGTCTTCAGGAAGGGCCAACAGCATATTCCCTAAAGAGGCCGCGAAGCTGGGAGCATGGCCGCTTGTGCCACCTGCTCTGTAAAGTCAAGGAGGCATTTGAAGTCCACTCTCTTGGATAAATATGCTCCAACTGGGGTAGGGGTTGGAGAGTGAACATTTGTTTGTGAACGTAGCTGTGAGGGGGAAAAAAGGTATCTTTTCACCAGCTCCTGCAAATATGGAAGCTGCCACAGAGCTATTTCCTGCCACCTAAGCTTCTGAATAGTTGAAGGCCAGGTGCACAGCTGCATGTTTCATTACCCACTTCCCTCAAGGTAGTTCCCAAGGGCTCAGCCCCAGAAATTTGAAATAAAGGATTTGTCATTATTTCTGGAGTGATTGTTTGTTTATTGGGGGGCACCCAGTGTTGTGTACAGAACTGCCTGTTATGAAATGATGCTTAGCAGGTCTAATTGAAGGAGCTTTCCTAAAATTGAATTTTAAATCAGATTGTGTCTGTGATACAAGTTGAGGGGACCTTGTATTTACTCTCACATGCATTTGTGTCACTGATCAGTAACTTTCCTTAAAGAATCCTATAGAGAAACTTGTGACTATCTGAATGTTTCTCATATTTTATTTCTTCTTCCTGTTGTATGTTCCTTTTCTTCCAATAGATTGTAATCACCGGCAAAATTTGAAAATGAGAGAATGGAGAAAGGGAGAGAAAAAGAAAGAGAGAAAGGAAAAAGAATGAAAGAAACAAAGTCTTTGCATTCGCTGGGGTTGATTTGAAAGGACCAGTTGGTTTCATTTTGCAATACAAAAGAAAAATTCAGGGCTTAGGGCCTAACACTTTCATTAAATTAAGCTTTGGTGAGTTCTAATAATATAGCGGTTTATTAAAAGTGTGAAAAATGTCATTGCAGAGGCCTTCCCTAAGCAGCAGCCTCACCTCATGACTCATGCTTCCTCCATGGCTGCCTGAGCTGTAAAGTTGTGGGCAGGATCTTTAAGGTCCAGTGAACCAGCTTCTTGAGTCTTTCTTGCCGTTTGTCTGGAATCGTGTCCCGGTTAGCAATCTTGCCATCCAGAGGGGTAGCTGGACAGCAAACGTGAGAGAGGGGCTGGCTGCCTAGGGCTGTTGTAAAGGATGAGTCCAAAAGAGTAGCGAAAAGCTCAGAACTTAGTCCCCAGCAGGAGTCGGCTGGAGGAAATGAAAGGATCAACAACACGAGAGGAGCGAGGAGCCCTGTGGCCGATTGTTCCTGATCACAGCCACAGGCTTTTCCGCATCAGCCGGCAATTGACCTCGTCAAAAGCTGAGGATGCAGGCGAGACAAGGATCATGATAAGGCAGGTGATGATGCTAAATCATCCACGTCTCAGAGCTGATGAGATTGCTCAATACCTCACCAACCGTTCCCCTTCCTTAGTCTATAAAAAAGCAACGTTTGTTTGTTTTTTTAACGAAAATGGAAAAATGAGCATGGATCGGTACTCACTAGACCAACAGGAAGCTTAATAATTGCAATCCCATCCATTTCTTACTAAGTATTTCTATGCAGAGCATCTCATTTGGTCCATGAACCGAAACTAGGAGGTTGGTGGCACAGGTATTACCCATATCTTTTTGTAAATGAGGACCTTGAAGCCAAGAGAGACTGAGAGACTTGTCCAAGGCCTCCAAAAATATAGTGGCAGAGTTGGGACTTGCTTTTAGGAGTAGATTAGTTCCCAGTGTCACTGAGTTTGGCTATGGGTTCTGAATGAAGGGGCAGAAAACGCAACCCGTCCCTTCCTGGAGGCACTGGTAAAGATGGCCGGCTTCTCCTTTGCAGGGACATCCTTTCCTAACTGTTCTTGAATGTCATCCTTACTGCTGGATGAGCCCCAAACCCCTGGGGTTGTGAGGTGCTCAGAGGGCTGGGAAGACCGAGCAGGATTCTTCCCGGCATCACCCTCCCACCCCCCCCTAACATTGTATACCTAACTGCGCATAGATCTAGGCTTTGGCATCTGTTAAAGGAGGCTTAACTGTGAGACAGGAGAAGCAATAAAGTCCTGAAAAGCAATAAAAGGAATTTCCTAGAAAAAAAAAAAAGTCTCACATCTTTTTTTTTTTTTTTTTTTTTTTTTTTTGCAGTACACGGGCCTCTCACTGTTGTGGCTTCTCCCGTTGCGGACCACAGGCTCCGGACACGCAGGCTCAGCGGCCATGGCTCACGGGCCCAGCTGCTCCGCGGCGTGTGGGATCTTCCCGGACCGGGACACGAACCCGTGTCCCCTGCATCGGCAGGCAGACTCTCAACCACTGTGCCACCAGGGAAGCCCTAGTCTCACATCTTTTAAGCATCACAAATAAAATCTGCGTAAACTGGCATTCCATGTCGGGGGAGGGGAGCACACTTTTATCTGTATTATCTTATTTAATCTTTTCTATAACCTTGGAAGATAGGTAGCACTTCATTGCTCCTAACTAACACATGGGGAGATGTGGCAAACATCTAATAAGTGGTGGAGCTCCAGGCTCACTCTCTCTCCACTACCTCCCTGTGCCTCTCCATCCAAAGCTCTGGCAAACCATCTCTGGAAGGTCACGCAGATCAGAGCCTTATGGCAATTCCTCTATCATCCTGTAGTCGCCATACTTTTTCTTTCTTTTTTTTTTTGGCTGTGTTGTGCCTTTTTTGCTGCGCACGGCTTTCTCTAGTTGCGGTGAGTGGAGGCTCCTCCTCGTTGTGGTGCACAGGCTTCTAATTGCGGTGGGTTCTCTTGTTGCGGAGCACGGGCTCTAGGCATGCGGGCTTCAGTAGTTGTGGCTCATGGGCTCAGTATTTGTGGCTCGCGGGCTCTAGAGCGCAGGCTCAGTAGTTGTGGCACACAGGTTAGTTGCTCCGCCACATGTGGGATCTTTCCGGACCAGGGCTTGAACCTGTGTCCCCTGCATTGGCAGGCGGATTCTTAACCACTGCGCCACCAGGGAAGCCCCTCCATACCTTTTTGATCTCACCTCCATTTAGCAAAAAGTCTTAAAGCACATACTCCCAATATATTTATATTATTTATTATTTATAAACGTATTTATTAGATATATAGATGTACGACTTACTAACATAGACATTAGATACTTGGAAAAGGATGAGATTAAAATAAATAGAAAAAGAAGTTCTAGCATCTCCTTCTGTTACTCTCCTTTGGAGAGTCCTGCTACAGATTTAGACAGACTGTGGAATATAAGTAGGGAATTCACGATTGCAGACGTTATTCACGGAATCATAGACTTTCAGTGCTGCAAAGGATACGAGGAGACTCAGAGAGAGGGCAAGTCACACAGCCAGCATGTGACAGAACTGGCGGTAGGGTCCACATCTCCTCACACCCAGTCCCAAGCCCTTTTCACTGCTCTACACTGACGTAGAAAGAAGCCGAAAGTTCATTTTCTTGGGCTAGAAAATGCACCGGGATCTCCAGCATGACAGGCCAGAGCCTAAACACAATGCCTAACCCTTCAGCGCTGTGTCTGGAGTAAATTCAGGTCCATCGACTGCCCTAAAAAGGCATCCCCGGACTTTTCAGTCCGGGCCGCAGAGCACATGCGCCAGGTCATCAGCGCGTGCGCTCTAAGGAGAAGGAAGATTGTGCTATGCTGTATTTGATGCTATTAAAAGCAGCTCACAGGGCTTCCCTGGTGGCACAGTGGTTGAGAGTCCGCCTGCCGATGCAGAAGACGCGGGTTCGTGTCCCGGTCCGCGAAGATCCCAGATGCCGCCGCGCGGCTGGGCCCGTGAGCCATGGCCGCTGGGCCTGCGCGTCCGGAGCCTGTGCTCCGCAACGGGAGAGGCCACAGCAGTGAGAGGCCCGCGTAATGCAAAAAAAAAAAAAAAAACACCTCACATAGTTTCTATCATTCTAAGGCCACAAGTTATTCACTGAATTATGTTTAGAGGGGCCTCCGAATTCCTTAGAGCCAAGCCTGAGGAAGTGTCACATTAGAGCACACGGAGGAGCCCAGCTAGCGCCACAGCTCGAGCGCAGGTAAGATGGTGAGCGTCTCAATGGCTGCTGTTCCACAGTTCATACAGGCACCTGCTCAGGAGAGAGGTCAAGGTGTGAGGGGACGCAGGACTGAGGAGCACCGTCATTTCCCAAGTATGCACCCTTCCCAGAGGCTTACACAGGGAGCCATGTTTGGGGGCTTCTTGCCTTGGTTTGGTTTAGTTCTCTCCTCTTAAGAGAGAGACAAGGCCAGTCCTTTCTTGGAATAGGCTGAGTGGTCTCACAGAAGCGGGTGGGGGAGGGGATAGTTTGGAATCCCCAGAGGAGAAAGAGAGGTAGGGACATGGAAGGCAGTTGCTGGAAACAGCCCCAATCTAGTACCGCTGGGGCTTATTTGCCCCTAGGAAGCAACTGGATAAGACGACAGAGAGCTGTCAGTGAGAGCATCACACTCTGGGTGCAGGCCTATCAGGGCAGGAGGTGCTCAGGTAGCTCAGGACCCCGGGAGCTGGTCTGTGACCCTGAAGCTGAGCTGCAGGAGTACACTGCTTCCTCATCACACCCAAGACAGCAGCCGGAGCAGAGGACTCAGGCCACACCAAGCTGCAAACTGAGTCCCTGGTGGAGGCAGCACTCCTATCCTGTCTTCTGCTTGGGCAGTTCCCCGACTCATGTGTCTGAACAGCCCTCACCCCATGATGGACACTTCACAACAGCCCGAAGCTCTGCAGCCTCACGCGGCTGGCGCTAGAGGGCGGGCAGCCCAGGCCCAAGGCTTTGCTGCTAGGCAGATATGCCGGGCCTGATGGAAGAGAGAAAAGTTGTGCAGACGTGAGCGCTCTTTACGAAGCAGAATCTGCGTAATTCAGCAAGCGTCTGGGCTGGGCAGGTGGGGAGTCAGCACTGAAGCCCAGGTTTCTGAGTCGAGCAACGGGACGTTGGCTGGTGGCTCCATTTACCCAAAAGTAGAAGGCAAGGGGAGGTTTGGAGGGGGAGGACGGGTTCAAGCTTGAACAGGGGGAGTTGGAGATCCCGACAGTTCTTAAGTAGATTCTACGGTCCAGGAGTCAGACTCAGGAGAGGGAAGTGAAATTAGACTTGAGATGCATTGGCATTTGTCGGTGAAAGAAGCTGTCGGGAACAGACGGCATCACCGAGGGAGAGCAGCTAGTTAGAAGAGAAGTCTAATATATAAAACTGATAAACAGTAAGGACTTACTTACTGTATAGCACAGGGAACTGTATTCAATATCTTGTAATAAACTATAATGGAAAAGAATCTGAAAAAGAATAGATATAGATATAAGTGTATATATATACAGATAGATACATATACCTATAACTGAATCATTTTGCTGTTCACCTGAAACTAACACATTGTAAATCAACTGTACCTGAATAAAAAATAAATAATTAAGAAGGCTAAAGCCCCAGACCTTGAACAAGAGCAGCATTAAAGGCCTAGGCAGAAGAAGGGGTGTCTAAGAGGGAGACCCCAGAGTCAGGAGGCAAACAAGCAGAGAGAGGGGGCCCAGACGTCAGTCTCGGGCCACCTGACTGGCAGCCGCATCCACCTCCCAGAGTTACCTCTACAGCGTTCGGGCACAGTTTCTTTCACTCTTTCTTCTTTTATTTCAGGCACTTCTATAATCTTACCTTATTTTTCTTTTTCCTTTAATTAAACCTTTTCGTTTCAGAAGTAATACATGCTCATTGTAACAAGTCAAACAAAACAGAGATGTATGAGGGAACTATTAGAAACAGCTCCTCCTAAATCCTCTGTGCCCCTACTGCACGTGAACGCACGTGCACACACACACAGAGATACACATCACAGGCTCACACATCACACACCTTCATACATACTCACACATCATGCATATATACTGCACACCCATATGTGCACACACACACAGAGGTGTTTTTTGTTTTATATTTCACACAATTGGGAAACCATACAAATTACTCAGAAACTATTTTTCACATAATATATCATAGAAATATATATTTATATATTTCATTCTCTTGTTGATTGCTATTTAATGATCTATAGTTTGGCTATGCCAATTTTTTTTTCCATTTTCCAATATTCTTGAGATCATACTCTATATTACGATCCTCTTTTTTCACTTAGTTTTAAATCAATTCCCCATGTCATTAAACACACTTTGTAAACACAGTGTCAATGACTACATCATATTCCAGAATATGAGTATATCATAATTTACTTAACCATAATTTACTTTCTGCCAATTTGGGGCTATTAAAAATAATACCACAGTGAACATTATGGAGCATTAAGCTATGTCCACATTTCTGGATATTTTCTTTAGGATATGAACATTTTTAGAGTTTTTGTCCACACTACCAGATTGCTTTCTCCAGAAGTGATCTGTGCTCCCACCAGCAAGGACTAAAAGAAGCTGCCCACATCTTTTCTTAAATGTTGATTAATTTGTTAGACAAAAGTGGTATTTTGGGCTTTCCTGGTGGCGCAGCGGTTGAGAGTCCGCCTGCCGATGCAGGGGACACGGGTTCGTGCCCCGGTCCGGGAAGATCCCACATGCCTCGGAGCGGCTGGGCCCGTGAGCCATGGCCGCTGGGCCTGCGCGTCCGGAGCCTGTGCTCCGCAACGGGAGAGGCCACAACGGTGAGAGGCCCGCGTACAGCAAAAAGAAAAAAAAAAGAAATTGGTATTTTATCACTTTCCTTTGCATTTTCAGTTATTAGTGAGGTTAGTCTTGTTCAGGTTAATTATCCATTTGCCATTCTTCTCTTAAGAATGATCTGCTCACCCATGGCTCTCATTTTCCACGTCAGCCCTTCCTCCTTCCCCACCACCCTGCCCCGGATGTTTACTCCTCGCCCTGGGATCCAAGAGCACCCTGCCCCTCCTGGTTCTGCATCGCTTCCCATCTGCTCACGAGCCTCTCCTGTCCCCTCCACAGTCCGCTAGCTGGTCTCTCCCGGCTTCTGTGCCTGTGGGTACCCCTTCTCTACCTTCCCCAAACCCCAGCTCCCGAGAACCAAGCACGAGCCTAGAATTCTCGAGCAGGCTGCCAGGGTTCACCATCGGCCTGGGGGCCGCGCGGACTGCGGACACGCACGGCAGGGTCCTTCCTGCCCTGCGCTGGGTCCAGGTAACTGGGGGGCCCCGGCCGGGCATAACCAGCTGCGACTTTGCATGACCCTGTCTCATCTTTCCCTTTCTCATTTTCCTCCTCTCCCCATGATTCCAACTCAGGCTTTAATTTTCACAAACGATACAATTTGGCGGTTTGGGGTTTCTGCAGGAGAATTTCTGTGCTCCTGAGAGCACTGGGGCCTGTTTGCTCTTGTTAGAGAAGTGGGACTCCGGACGCTCTGCAGACCCGGTCAGGCTGTGGTAATAAGCAGGGGCTGCTTGAGCGGCAAAGTGTAAACCTGGTCCTTCTTAGTGAGACTTCGCAGAAATCCCACTGGAGCTTTTTCTGCCCCTGCCCTGTCTACTTTCCTTCATAATGATAAATGGCTGAAAAGAAAACTATCTAATCTCCAAACTGCTGGCTTTTTTTCGACTCTTTCTTCAAGGAGAGAAGGAAGAACACCGTCACATAAAACAGAGTCCTTCATCGCCTGCTCCTCAGGAGACGGTTCTTTCCCTTTTCATCCGGGCCTGTTTCTGATCTGTGATGGGCTCGCACTGAAAGCTCCAGCAGGGCCCTCTCTAATCAGCTGCGACAGACGCGGCAGTTGCTTGGGTTGCCCATCGAAATTGAATTGATTACCCGGCCCCTTTGCCATGTTGTTCTGCACACAATTGCTTAATAGCTGTCACCTTGGCTTTCAGTCGCAGCGGGCTTCAGGCTGACTGGTTCCCATTACTCAGGATGGCCAGTGCAAGTTCATCACCTTTACAGGATGTCCCTGATTGATTCCGTATGCCTTGGAGACCTGTAATATATTTGCATAGGAGGGAGGAGGGCATCGTTGGGGAACCGAATAGAAATCTCTTGGCCTCGGGAGCTGCCAGGTTTTGCTGTGGGGCTCACCGCGTTTGAATCATTACCAGGCCTTCTTGTCAGGAGTCTGGCCTCTGTTGACATAGCTGATAATGAATTTGCAGATTTTTAAAAAATACAAAACAATCCAGCCTGTCCTAACCTTTGCTGTCGCCACCTGCCGCCTGTAGGGTGCGGGCGGCCAACAGGACCCGCGCTTTTCCCGCCTAAGTTCCTGCTGGTTTTTGCAATGATGCCCTCTCTCTCCGCACCCCCTTCCCCGGGCTGCCAAGCGGGAGAACCCGGGCTTGGAGGGAGACATCTTTCAAGTGAAATCCTTTGCGCTGGGACTGCTTCAATTAGACAGCAGGGGGAATGTTAACATGCCCTCCGGCCTTTTAAGTGGGTTTTAATTTTATGTTGTAAGATAAGACACTGCAGGGCTGGGACTGCTACTCCTCCAGCAGTCTCCATTAGTGGGGAGAGGCGAGGCCTCTTGACCCCCTGAGGCCCAGTGGAGGCTGGAAGCTGGTTTGGTTTTTTAACAATTTGTCAGTCTGACCCAGCTTCTCTTTTCATTCTCCCTTTGGTTATTCCAGGCTCTTCTGTAGCTGGGTGGCTGAGCTACGGCTGGGAGCCTAGTCCAGCTTACCCCAGGGGCCTGGCCCTGGGCTGAGGGCAGAGCCCTGGGGGCGGCCTGCCTATGGCTCACAGTTGAACGTTCATCGTTTCTTATTTCCCTTCCCAGGCAGGGCACAGCAGCAGCAGACACTTTTCATGTGGCAGGTTTCTGGCCCCATGATGTATGACCTGTTGGCGCTACTGAATGGTGCCCTTTGTTCCACGGTATCCCATGTGCCCCCTTTTTATTGACTTGTTGATTCAGAGGGGCAGGAAAGTTCCACAAATCCCACTGCAGGCCCTGTTCTAGCCATGTCCAGGTGGGGAAGCCCACGGACATCATGCTTCCCAGAAAGTTGGTAGGAAGCAGCGGGCTGCCTAAAGACAACATCTCTCTTAAGAAGCAGCTTTCTTTACCACCAAGTCAGGCAACTGTGTGTCTGGAGAGAGCCTGGGAACATACATCTAGCTCCCAGCCCCCTACACGTGGTTGTAGAAGGTATAGAGTATCCCAGAATGCTGTCTTCACCCAGAAAGAAAAGAGCAGTGCAGGTGTGAGTTAGGAAGAACCCCCTTCTTCCCTGTCTCCTGAGCCAAGGTAAGTTTTTCTCTGTGACCAACAAGCCCAAGGTGGGAGCCGACAGCAAAGGGAAAAAAGGAGCTTGGCCTCCTTCTGCAGGGAGGAGTCCAGCCAGAGAGCAACCCAGGGCCACAAGGGCAGGACCCTGGGGAAACAGGAGACAAGGTTGACTTTTTACCCAGCAGGAAATCTCATCTTAATCCTGGTGAGGACCAGATTGAAAGGGCATCCCTTACCCTTGCCTTCTCTTCTCATGGCTCCCTCCTGGAGATGGTGGGTGACAGGGAGCAGCTTTGGAAAAGGAGCCGTGAGGGGAGGGGGCAAGAGGCAAGGGGTTGTGAGGAGGGAGACCCAACATGCCTTCCGACACCAGCTTCTCTTCTCATCTAGGAGGGTGAACCTGGACTGGACTTTGTCTCCTTTTATCCCACCCCCATCTTGAGGCCAACGTCAGGGATCTGGCAGAGGAGTAAACAAGCGGAGGTCTCTGCCAGGCCTGGATTCCTCCCCTGGGGGGTGCAGGTGGTTGATGGGCTCACATAGCTGACTGCTTGCTCCAGGAAGCCCTGGGCTCTGACTCCAACCTGCTCTTCAGTTCCTCCTCTGAGGCAGCTACACAAAGCCCACCAAGAACTCCCCACCTGGGAGCCCATCTCCCCCAAACCACCAGGTTGCACGTCCACTACTAAAAGGTGACAGATTCTTGCGTACTGTCTGCCCTGCCCGTCTGGGGTCTTTGTGGGCCCTGGAATCCAGGCCCATCGTCTGGGGAGTAGCATGAGATCAAAGGTACAGTTGCTCCTAAATGACTTCACTCTGAGCTCAGAGGCTCCATGGAACAAATGCGCAGAGGCACTAAGGGCTCCACCTGGCCCTTGAGAAAATATATGAGCAAAGGGGAAGTGGAGACCATTGCTGAGCCAGGAAATGACAAGTCAGGAGTAAAGAGCATCCACACACTTCACAGTTGTAAAATGGCTTTATGTTCTGATATGTAAAATAAAATGTCCATGCTATGTAACAAAACACTTGAAGTTCCATATCCTGTTAGCTAATGTGTCTTCTAATAAAGTGTAATCTGTAGTGTGTGTGTGTTTATATATAATTATTTATTTGTATGTTTTATCTAAACCATTCTTTGTTTTTAACATCAAATGTGTAATAAAGATTTAAATAGATGTCTTTCCAAACACCCTCTCCAACGTTCATTTTATTAAGTTTATTCATTTGTAAAAAAGCAAAGCTGAATTGGACATGTGGCCTGCATTTGTGAGATATATATATTTATATATTTTATTTTATTTATTTATTTATATAATATATAAATAGCTATTCAGCATGCAAAGAGTTTAGTGATTTCCCAAATTTGATTACAGAGTTCACACAAGCCACAGGGACGGTCTGGTGACTTTCAATGCTAAAGAGCTGAGCTGAGGACGAGATCCACCTCCCTGGAGAAGAATTATCCTTGCTCCTCTGAGCTCACTGGCTGAATTCACTGGAAGAAATGAATGTCTTCTGAATTCTCATTTTTATTTCTGTTGGGCTTTCTTGCTCCAGAGGCGAGGATTTTCTGGGAGCAGAACGGGCTCTAGAGCTGCTGGGCAGCAGCTCCAGTGCGGTCTCCTGGGGACACTGCCAGGTCAAGTGTGCTTCCTACTGTACTGGCCAGTCGTAGGACGCAGATGGGGCCTGAGGGGTGAGTCTTGCGCACCAGAGAGGGTGAGGGGCTGTATACTGGGGACGGAGGGGGAAGGGCTTTGTACGTTATAAGAAAACCTGAATGATGCCAGAGATGCTACTGGTTGTCAGTGGTTAAGAGTCCGCCTGCCGATGCAGGGGACACGGGTTCGTGCCCTGGTCCGGGAAGATCCCACATGCCAAGGAGCGGCTGGGCCCGTGAGCCATGGCCGCTGAGCCTGCGTGTCCGGAGCCTGTGCTCCGCAACGGGAGAGGCCACAACAGCGAGAGGCCCGTGTACCGCAAAAAAAAAAAAAAAAAAAAAAAAATATATTGTCCCTCAGACCTCAGAGCTCCGGGGATCAATTTCACTAACTGAGCAGTCAGTGCTCCTCTCCCAGAAGGGCTTCGTGGCTTAGCTGAGCTCACCTCTCAGGTGGTCTCACAGAATCTCCGGAAGCCAAAGGAATGGGCCTCCTGCTCCCAAAACAAGATTCCCAGCTCCCTTGCAAGGCCAGGACTCTTAAGATGTGCAGAGACCCCTCCCACCCCGACTTCCCCTGCGGGAGAGACCTCACCACCTGAACTCTCCACTCCCATCCCACCCACGGGCATGTCAAGAGATATCAGATTAACAGTGGATCCAGGTCCTGCAGCCAAAATCACTTCCGAGACAGTGTGTTTTTTCCTTTGTCATGGCCTCAGTCGTATGTCAGAAGATAGATGCCCTCTAAAGAAATGCTCACGCGCACTCGCACCCCACCCTTTATGATACCTTCCTGTGTTTCTTGGTAGTGCACGCCACCCTCAGAGGTTAATGCTGGGTCAACCCGGTACTGGGGCTGTGGGCGGGCCCTGAGAGTCATCCGTCAGTCCAGTTCTCGACAGTCCCCATTCCTGAATGATACTGTAAGGAGGCTTCCCGGGACAAGGAGAAGCTCTGCGAGTAGAGAAACTCGTTGGCAGCATTCAGGTGCGGCGAGGGCGGCTTCCGCTCGCACGCGGTGCCAGTGCCGGGGAAGCCGCGCTCCCTCGGGAAGGAGGCGCTGGGCCCCCGCTCTCGCTCTCGGACCTGAGACTGTGAGAGCTGATTGTAGACGCTGAAGTGGGCACTTCCGGGCGGCTGGGAGCTCGGAGCTGAGATCGGGGGCAGCCGGGGCATCATAGTGGTGGCGGTGAAGTGCGTGGGGAAGGACTGGTAAGGCACAGCCTCCACGGTCTGAACGCTGTAGCTCGTGTACGGCGACACTGACGTCCACATGTTACAGCTCAGTGGGGGCGGGGGCAAGTCGTCCACCCCGGACACCCCGGCGATCTCGGTCCCTGAACCTGAGTACATGCAGGCTTCTCGTGGGGTCACCTCACTGCAGTAGGAGGGGCTCAGCATCTGTTGGTCGTAGGGAGGGGGAGACCGGAAATAATGATCCTCCCCCACTGCAGTGGGAGCTTCCAGATAAGATCTTTTGCAGGGTAAGTCCAGGTGGCGGGCACTGTCTGCCAGAAGACAAAGAAACCTCAGGAAGAGCCATTTCCGCCAGCCCAGGGCCCCGAATACCCCCGCTGGACGCTAGGACAGCCCATCCTTGTCATTCAGGGCCCCCACTGCCCCACGCTACCACGGCACTCCCAGAACCATTTTAATCAGCTACAGCTTTTCAAAGGCGGCCGCAGCCAAGAAGTGGTCTGATCATGGACCATGCTCAAAGGCCACGGGGCGCACTGCATCACTGGACACTGAGTGATGTGTTTAGCCAGGCAGTGTATAGCTTTGATCCTTTGCCACGCTGACTCTTGGGGATGGTAAGAGGCCTTAATGTGCACTGGCACTCTTAGGCTAGGCCCACCCTGGCCAAGGAAAGTGCAAGCAACTGCCAGCCCAAACCGGGCCCAGAGGCTACATCTGCCTGAATTAGCCAGAAAATTAAAGCCTCGATGCTTCGGCCTCAATCCTCCACTCCCAGGAAGGCTTTGGCAAGACAAAGCTACTCACAGGCACGCTCCTATTGCTTTTAGAGGAGGAAGTAAACCCTACATATGTTCAAAGAAGTCCCATCAGATTGTAATTACACAGATTCCAACATAACAGCGTTTACACAATTAAGAAATGGAGCTGTTAATAAGTAAAAGGTGACTGGTACTTTTAAGGCTAAGCTAATACTGTGTCTCAGGAAACGTGACATTAACTGCTCCAAACCATGGATGTGTGTCTTTCAACATCCTCAAGCACGAGGGTTTGACTCTCTGGATGAGCACGGGCTCCCCTGGGATACAGGGATGACCCAGGCCTGAGGACCTGGGCGGCAGCCCACTCAACGAATTTAAGAACACTTGTCCGGTCGCTTGTCTTGGTCTCCCTCCTTCTGTTTTCTCTAGGGATTCTCAACAGGAAAGAGGCCACAGACAGTAGGTAAATAAATGTGTTTGGCTGTGTTCCAATAAGACTTTATTTATGGATACCAAACTTTGAATTTCATATAATGTTCATGAAACAGTCTTGACTTTTTTCAACTATTTAAAATGCGAAAACCATTTTGTATGACTCACAGGCGGAACAAAAACAGACAGCAGAGGCCGGATTTGGTCCAAAGGCCTCAGTTTGCCAGCCCCTGCTCTAGGTCACTAGTCCTACCGGACCTGGTGTGGTGGGCGCTCAGGGGCCTGCCTGGCTGGTCCCTAGGAGCTGCGCTGAGAGAACATTCTGGATTGCAAGCAAAAGTCCCCAAACTCATTCCCAAGACAATTCAGTGGCCCTGTGAGGACTTCTGGTGTAATACCACTAATCATTCCTATTCTATAGAGGGAAAAATCGAGACCTGGTACCAGAGCACATCTGGTTCTCGGCTCAGGGCTCCTCTTCCTCGCAAAGAAGCCAGCACGGACAAGTCTGTTGCCTGTCTTCCTGGTCCCCAATCTGCATCCACAACAGCTCCCTGCCACTTTCAAGAAGCCTTTGTAGATCTGGTGTGATGCGGTGGGGAGCCTGTGCTAGGGACTCCCTGTGTTAGGATGGAGGTCGCCTCCCTAAATGGAAACCTCGGGATTGTGATGCTTCCACCTCCTCCCACACCTAGAGACAGAGCCTGGCTGACTCGTGTCCTCTGCCCACCCCGCTGAAAGCAGCACCTGGGGCTAGGGAGGGGTACCGGTGTCTGGGGACACCAAGGCCGCAAGCTGCCTGTGAGGGTTCTGAGGGCTGCGTGAAAAGCAAGAAGCGTATCCCTGCACTGAGCCTGGCCACGGTCCCCAACGCTTCAGGCTCGCTCTCCCAGGCCACACAATAACCAGGTGTGTGTGTGTGTGTGTGTGTGTGTGTGTGTGTGCGCGCGCGCGCGCGCACCCATGCGTGATCACACGTGTAGTGGGGAGTCTTTGTGGGGAGAGTCTCACCCCCCGACCCTCCAGGGCTTCTAGACCAGGAGAGAGGTACCTCGTCTTTTCAGGCAGTGATAGAAGAGGCTGGAGTCCCTCTGGGCTGGGAAGGTGCTGAGGGGAAGGTCCTGGGGCTCAGCCGCAGCGAACTGCATGTGAGGCCCGTTCTCGTACTGGTAGTGTTGGAGCGCCTGGTGAGCCCCATGCAGGGGGCTGACGTCAGGCTTGGATGACAGCTGGGTGGAGACGAGCCTCTGCCTCATGATGCTTTTGGAGATCACGGGATATTCTTTGCTGGAGGAGAGGGGAGGACAGTCAGCGGACACGGGAAGGGAGTGGAGATACCTTGAGGGTTACGGAGTCCCTGTGCTTGAACCCGGGCCACCCGGTCCACCCGCCCCACCCCCAGGCCGGAGCAGCCCCACCTCTGCAGCCGGGCCACACGCAGGTCACTGTCATCACTGCCCCGGAACCCCTTGGCAAAAGGGTTGTTCTCAATTTTCAGCTGTGTGATCTGTCAGGACAGGATACACGGTAGAGTCACTGGGGGGAGAGGACTGGGCTGGCCTCTGGCCCTCCCCCCCGACCCCAGGCACATTCGGAACCCCCGGCAGTGTCTGGGGAAGTTGCGACTTGCTGAGGCCTCCTTGGCCTTGCCCTTCACATCGCCGGCTCCTATCCCTTCCACTTGCGGCAGAACCTCTGGTTCTATCTCCCGCTCTCCTGCCCGCTGTGCTACCTCGATTCAGCCTCTCCTGGCGGCCTGTAGCAGCTTCCCGTGCACATCATCCCCCTCCAGTGCAACTGCCACATCAGGTTCTGCGTGACTCTTCTAAATGCAAACCTGACTCTGTCACTCTTCTGCCTAAGATCCTTCCCCTGATCTGGCCAGTGCCACTGTGCAGATGTGAAAGCCTTCTGAGAAGGATGGCGTGGGCAAAGGCGGGGGGCAGGGGAGAGTGGCCCGGGAGGGGATCAGGAGGCAGTTTGGGGTGGTCGGCCTGGGGTGGAAGGTGGGCCAGGACATGCCAGGACCCTGTGACCGCTGCCTGGGAAGGGCCTCCAGATGGCTCAGTCACCTGCTCCCACACAGCTGGCAGTGCCCCAGGGCTCCTCTCCCTGTTCCATCCCCTTCTCTCTGCAGGTGCAGAATCCCACCCAGGAGAAGACTGTAGAACGAAAGGGCCCAGCACTGAGCCACAGGGCAAGCTCCACGCTCCCGGTCTTTACAGTTGCCAACTCTGTCCATCCCCAGCATAGAGACCACAGTTACTTTGTGCTGGGGGTTCAGGAATCTGGTCTCCTTTCCTGCACATCACTCCATTTCTCTCTGCTCTGCAGGGCTTAGCAGGTTCCTGAGGCGCCTGCCCTGCCTGCCTCAGCCCTGCTGCATCGGGGCTTCACTTCCTGCCTCTGTGGTGGGGCTGTACCTTGTGATTCTGGTAGGAGGTCACAGAGATGAAGGAAGTTTCTGGGAACACGTGGGTGCAGAAAGCTGTGTTTTTGGAGCCAAAAGCATTGTTCTCGTCAGCCTTCACGATGTGTAGCCGCGGCTGGTACTTGTGCATGGAGTTGAGGATGATCTGGAAGAGAAGGGTCTCTTCTGAGCTCCGGATCCCCACCCTCTTGTCTTCGGCCTCATTCAGCTGGCCTGGGGCTGGCTTTCCTTGTCCTAAACACCCGGGTTCCAGGGCCTGACCACAGGGGCTGAGCCCAGACAGGTCCAAACCTCCCTTGAAGGTTGAAGAACCAGGTCCCCGGGCCCCACTTGGACTCTCTGCTCCAGCACCAACTCCTGGTCCCAGGACCTCCCGGATGTTACAGACCCTTCAGTGTGGAAATGGGGACATAACCATTTAAAAGCCCCAGTGAACTCAGCACAGTGTGGTTGGTGGAATTCTGAGTTGTAGGCGAAAGTCCAGGTGCCACTGACTCACTGTGTGACCTCAGGCAAGTCCCTCGACTTCTCTGAGCCTCAGCTTGCAGCCCGGCAGGCTGACTCTTCCCGGCCTCCCCCTGTCCTATCCAGCTCTTCTTTCCCTGCTCACCCCTCCCAACTTATTTGGGACCTGCCTTTCGGAGAGTTGTCAGCGGTGGGCGCTCAGCCCCTCCTCTCACATCTGTCAGCAACAAAAGCAACTTCACAGCCCAGGGTTTGCAAGATGGGGGAGGGGGGATGCTGAGGAAAATGGTGCACTCCGACCTGTTCCCTCGGGGCACTCCTTCCTTCATTCACAGAGGCCTGCTGAGGGGACCCTGGGGACACCCAGAGGCACTCTGCCTTCAGACCTGTCCCAGGCAGCTCACAGAGAGGAAGAGAGTGCCATCAGGGACTGGAGTTCAAGGTACCAAGGTAGGAGGAGGCCCAGAGGCCCCAGGCACCCCCAGCCCTTGAGGATGCCTGGGGCAAAAGGCAAAGAGCCCAGGAGACTTGGCCCAGAGCCCTGGGAGAAACACACGGTAGTTGTGGCCCCAAACCCACTCCATTTGGCTGTGCCCCACGGTAGCGCAGCATCATGTGCCATTAAAATGTATTTTTTATCGTTGACATTTACCAGACGCCCTTCCCACTGGAGGTAGGACCAGGCATTTGGGGCATTTTATCAGCACCGCTGCTTTTGTTAACCCTTTGGCTCCTGTCTTGGCTGGGTGAGGCTGGTCCCCTCTGAGCTCCTTTCTCTCCGCAGGGAGTGCCCCTCCCTTGGGCTGTCTCTGCCACGGCTCCTACCCTTTCAGGTTCACAGGGGCCACGCCTGGGGCTGAGGCTTGGTGAAACATTTAACCCCTGAGTGACCAGAGTGCCAAGCAAGGGGCCCGAGCCAGGCCCTTCCGTGGCAAGCCTGGGCGAGGTTCTGCTCTCCTCATACCCTGGGGACAGAGGCAGCCCAGGGAGAGGCTCAGCCAAGGGCGTGGGTAGCCCAGGAGCCGGGCTGTAGGCTCTGACTTTCCCCGGCTCCTCGGTTTGGCTGGGCAGCTCCGTCCAGCAGAAACTAGCTCTTCTGCACGGGCCACTCCTCACTCAGCCCTCAGTGACAAACCTCCGCACCCTCTTGGGGCAAGTACAGAGCTCCCCAAATCCCAAATCCCATCCTGCAGCTGGGGACCCACTGCCCAGCTGGGAGCCTGCCAAGCAAACCTCAGCGTGGGACTGAAAGGGCACAAGTCCTGCCTGGGGAGGTCTCAGCGGACTTCGTGTTCCAGGAGCCTGGGAAGGGGCCCCTCGGGAGAGGGGCTGGAGGTTGGGAAACACCTCCCAGACCCCTTAGGTTACTCTGTCACCCTGCACTGTACCCACGCTGCAGGAGCCCACAAAGGACCCCAGTGCCCAGAAGACCCAGCACCTGACTACCCGGGAGGTAGCCTAGATGCCAGATTCCTGCCTCTGCACCTTTGCACAGGCAGTTCCCTCTGCTGCCTTGATCTCCCTTTCCCATTCTCCCTCACCTTCTAGGCCTATCATCTCAAGGCCCAACTCTTCCAGGAAGCCTTCCCACACTACTAAGGCCTGCTCTGAACTCCCAGTTCATGAAACTTCCTTTCCATGCCTCGTCTACTTGGCTGTTGTGCTGTGTCCTAGCAGCTTCCCGTTTCTTCTTGGCCCTTCAATTAAATTATAACTCCTCAAGAGAAAGGGCCATATCATTTATACCTTTTGTACCTCCAGGATCTTTTACTTCAAAACAGGAACAAGTAAGTGCGAGACCAGGATATGGGAGGAGAAAGACCTGGGCCATAACCACGAACTCTCTGTCCCCTCCTCCCTTGTCTTTCTTCGCTCACTAGAGACAGGATAACCTCTAAGGCACTTTTCAGGTCAAAAATAGTGATCAAACATGTGCACAGACAATCCTTCCATGATCACTCACACACTCCAGCCCCCTGACATGCAGAGCTAACCCTGCATCAGTCCACCTCTCCTGGCAGGGGGTGGGGGGCGCCCAAGGGGAGAACACAGGCAACGGGAGGACAGAACCCAAAGGAGATGTTGCAGTCACCACGCAGTAAGGCTGTGCCGTCCCTTAAGGACACCTTGGGACAAACAGCAGCACCCACCCTGTTCCTCTGCCACCTGGGCAGTCACAGGCTGTGACAGTCCAGCCAGAGCCCTGGGCATCATCAATCCCCTCCCCGTCACTGTCACCCACCTCCAGGTCCAATCAGTGACCAAGGCCTGTGACTCCACCTGTAAAACAAAGGCTCCTCCATTCCCCCTGCTCAGCCCTGGCTCAGGCCCCGCCGCCTCTCACTGGGCTCTGCGGCAGCCCCCTCCCTGCCTGCATCTACCTCCTCTCCATTTCACCTGCTACACATCAGATCAGGTCACTCCCTTGCTTAGAACCTTCTGGCTCATCCAGGAAGACTGTACATTGCTTGAGAGTAGGGCCCTTTGTATTTCTTCCTCTTGCCTCCCTTGTCTGCTGGCCCCCAAACTCCTGCCAGTATTTAGGGCTGAGTAAATATCTTAAGTTCATGATGCCACCTTTGATGGCTCCCTCTTGCCCCCTGGGATAAAGGCCGAATCCTTAGCCTATCAGACAAGGTCCTGGATGACAAGGGTGGAGAGACTGCCAAACACACCTTCTAGGAGAGGGAACCAGACAGGCTGGCAGGGAAATCTGGGAAGAAAGCAACTGCCAGACTTGCAAGGGCAGGTAGGGGCCACTGGGGAGCCCAATCCCAGCCACAGAGAAGCCAAGAGAGGCCCAGAAGCTTCTATGGATCTCTGCCCACCGGCTGCAAGTCCCGAGCAAGCTCTCCCCCTCCAGTCATCGGGGTCCCCCATCTGTAAAGTGAGGCCTTCGACTAAGTGGTCCCAAACACCCCTCCCGCCTCTGACAGTCTGGACCTTGGACAGGTGTGTGGAAGAAAGTCCCACCCATTGAACCAATGCAGACACAAAGTACAGCGTCGGTCCCGACGGCCTGGGAAAATAGGAAGCTACCTCAGTGACTCGCGTCTGGCTTTACTCGGAAGTTCCTCAGGCGCCGCATTAAACTGTTTAGCCAGAATCTCACATCTATATTTCTTGCAGAGGATGTTGGGTCAAATGGGCCAGCCACGTCAAAAAACCCCACTACACGGCTGGTCCCGTCGTCACCACTGTTCTACAGAAATGGGATTCATTATGTTCTGGCTACAAGTCAGAGGCCTGTTCTATTTTCACAATTGTGATAGCGCCAAACATCCACCTCCTCAAGAGATCGCCATAGCGTGCTTGGCTAATGAGGCCCAGATTGATCTGTGTTGGAATCACAGCACATCAGGGCATGGAGGGACAGACCTTCGAGATCATTCTAGTTCACCTCCTAATTGTAAAGACGAAGAACAGGAGGCGAGTAGTGGGAATGTGACTTGCCCAAGGACACACAGCTGGCTGGAGATTGAATCCGGGGAAGATTCCAGATGGCCCTTGAGATAGCACACACTGCTCTCAACAACAAGCTCGGTAATTAAGGATAAGGTTTCAACCAAGCAATGCGGGGGATGAGGATTCACCAGGCCCTGTCGCCCATCGTAGGGCACAGCGTATCTGGATGCTAGCCACATGACAAGCGGGGCTAATGTCCGTTTGTCATATATTAAAACGAAATTTTCTCCTGCATCACATTTTTACTTTCTAAGATGACCTTCTCTATCATCCTTCTTACCCTCTCCAGCCCCATAAAGAGGTTTAGGAAAGAGAGAGGATCTGCAACTTAGAGAAAAAAGAAAAAACACAACAAAACTAAGACCGGAGAGACCCAAAGATTGGCCCGAAGAATATCCAGCCTAGAACTGAGTCGGACAACCCGTCAGCGGACTCAAGAGGCCTGAGCCAGACAGGCCTGAGGCCTCATGCCCAGGGCAGCAGCCTTCCCACCTTCTCTCCCAGTCACAGCAATGACAGCCAGCGTTGACTGAACACAGCCTCTGTGCCAGGCCCTGTGATGAGTATTCTACACACATCACACAACTGATCTTTACAACATCCCTGTAAAGGAGGTATCATTATTAGCCCCATTTTAACAGGCAAGGAACTGAGGCTCAAGGGAAGGCATCTGCCCAACCTCAGACAGAGATGGGAAGCAGAGCCGGCATCACTACTCTCCGAGCCTTAGCTCGTAACTGCACCTGCACCCATGTGGCTGGGGAGGGTGAGGCCCAGTCTGGAGCTGGATGGGTGGTCTATGTCCCAGAGCACCCGGCAAGGCGTGGCGCATTGTCAGGGCTCAGCAAACGTGGGAGAAAAAGAGGGAGACCAATAGTTCTGGGTCCCCGCTGGCTGGCATATGCTTTGGGGGGACATCAGCCTCCAGCGGAGGAAGTGCCTTCTCTGTCTAAATAATCCCCCCGTCAGCAGGTTCACTCACTCACTGCTCACCACCACTCACACTGCCAGGCACCAGGACACAGTGGTGACGAAAAACCTCATGGTTTACCGTCCAGTGGGGAAGTCACACGGTAATCCAAAAATCAAGCAAAAATCAGTGGTGAGAAAAAGTAGTGGACCCCAAACTGCATTGATAATAGTAACAAACAAGATGAAATAGCTTGCAGCCAATGTGCAGGACCTCGGGAAGAAAACCTGAATACGCCTTTGAAGGACAAAAATCAGACTTCAACAAAGACAAAGGCATCCCTATCAATCCTCCCTAAGTAAATTTATAATTTAAAGTGATTCTCATAAAAATACAAGCAAGTTTCTTTCTCAACACTACAAGCTGATTCTAAAGCTCATATAAAAAAATAGACAAGACCAGCCAAGGAAACTCTGAAAAAAAAGAGCAATGCAGGGGGACCAAGCCTGCCAGACACTAAAACCTATTATGAAGTCTCAACAGTTAAGGCACTGGCACACGAACAGACACAGATTCAGAAGGGGATTTAGTGTACAGAAATAAGGCATCCTAAACCAGAGAGGGAAGGGGACCAGTCAGTTATTGGTGTTGGGAACCACTGGATAGCTCTCTAGAAAAAAAAAAAAAAAAAAAGTTGGATTCACACCTCATATAGAATGCCAGGATAAATTCCAAAAGGATCAATGGTTTAAGTGTAATAATATTTGGCCTGCAGCACATCGGTGCTTTCTGCCCCCTTCCTGGGCAGCTGGCCGACTAGGGCTCTGGATGGGGCTAGTGGGGGGGATGCCCAGGGAGGGGGAGGGGAAGTGAATTTCTAAAAAAAAAAAAAAAAAAAAAAGTTGGATTCACACCTCATATAGAATGCCAGGATAAATTCCAAAAGGATCAATGGTTTAAGTGTAATAATAATTCCGTAAAATACTAGAAGAAAACACAAGAAAACTCCCTTATAAGTAAAGAGTGGAGAGGGGCTTTCAATTACTCAAAATCCAGAACCCACAGAGAAAAGACCAACACATTCAATCAAAAACTTCTGTGTAGGAATACCACTATAGGCCAAACCAAAAGACAAGTGACAAACGGGGAAAACATATAGGCAATTCGACATCCCAGATTAGGAGCGAAATCTTCCTAATTTTATAAAAGCTCCGAGAATGGATAGGTGATTGAAAAAAAAATCTGAGAGAAAAATGAGCAAAGGATAAGGACCGAAGAGGAGATACATATAAAAAAGATGCTTAATCTCACTCCTAATAAAGGAAATATAAATTGAAACTAAAACTGACATCTATATTTCACCCATCAAACTGGCAAAGATCCAAACCTTTCTCTCCCACCATGTTCGTGAGGCTACAGTGATGGTGGGAATACACATCACTGGGACTCCAGTGGAGGGCAGAATTACAAATTGCAAATCCAAGCACCCCTTGAACAGGCAATTTATCAGAAAGAATACTTGCCACAGGTATAAAATGACATATGTGCAAGCTTAATCTAAAGAGCAAATATAGGAAAACATCTAATTCCTTCAATAAGGACTAATGGAACAATCACATGATGAAATTCTATACAACTGTAAAAAAAGGAATGAGGCAGCTCTACGTGACTGGAATGAGCTCCATGATACACTAAGTTTACAAAGCAAGGTGCAAAGTGTTTATAGTACGTTACCTTTTGTGTGGAAAAGAAGGGATTTGAGACTCTGTATTCTGCCTGCATATGCAAAAAGAAACACTGAGAAGAAATTAGTAACAATGGTTACCTGTGGCCAGAGCTGGAAAAAACTAGGTGGATGGGGAACCAGGGGAGAGAAATGTCTCATTGCAGACGTGTTTTATTTATTCATTGACTGATTTTTAAACCATGTGAATGTATTTCCTATTCAAAAACAAATTTGACAAATAAGTATAAAATTATAACTGTGGTAAGTACTTGGACAGAAAGGTGCATGGTGCTCTGAGAGCATATAATGGGGACCCTGAACTGTCTCCCTGAAGATGTGGCATTTGAGCTTGGATTCCAAGGCTCAGCAGTAACGAACTAGGCTAAGAGGCCTGTGGCTGGAGAAGGAAACACACTGAGGGGATGGTGCATGTGCCACTTTCTGGCCTGGGAGCCCACACCCCGAGTCCGGGGCTAATTTTGCCTCTGGAACAGTGAGACCTACTCTGACCAAAATCAAAAGCTAATCTTCAGGCTTCCCTGGTGGCGCAGTGGTTGTGGGTCCTCCTGCCAATGCAGGGGACATGGGTTCATGCCCCGGTCCAGGAAGATCCCACGTGCCGCGGAGCGGCTGGGCCCGTGATCCATGGCCACTGAGCCTGTGCGTCTGGAGCCTGTGCTCCACAACGGGAGAGGCCGCAACAGTGAGAGGCCCGCGTACCGCAAAAAAAAAAAAAAAAAAAAAAAAAAGCTAACCTTCTACCTCAGCAATCTGGGAGTCCTGAGACACAAGAGGTGGTGAAGATGGCCATTCCCCTTCACACCACACACACACACACACACACACACACACACACACACACCCCTCACTGCAGCCATCCCCTCCCTGCCTCCAGATCAGGAGAAAAGTAAGACCCACGTGCCAGCTACCTCCATGTCCCGCTGCAGGACCCAGGCCCCACCCCAATGAGGCCCTCTTCAATTTCCCGAAGCAGCTTCTCTTCCCATCACGTGGTCACCTCGCACAGGACCCTGCTAGGGGTGGGAGGGGTTGGTGAGTAGGAGGGGAGGATGGCAGGCATCCTCTGCAGCCAGTGGAGCCACAGCAGTGGAGCTGAACTGGAGCAGCTCAGCCCGGCCCCAGCCCCCTGATCCTTTCTTCCCCTGCTGCCTGCCCGTCCTCTGCCCCTAGGCTTACACCCAGAACCCAGGGGTCACACCCTGAACCTACCCCTCAAGAACAGAGGGCTTTCCTGGACTCACAGCAAAAGCCCACAGGAGTTTTCTAGTCAGAAGCCAATCCTGTCTTTTCAGAACATGTGGCCCTGAGGGGTTCCTGGACTCTGGACCCTTCTTCTGGGGGAAGTCTGCAAATGGGAGACAGCTGCTAAAATCTCTGAGATACTGTGAGACCCAAGGGGAAAGTCCCCAGTCCATTTGGCTGGAGAAAGTTCCCTGAGGTCTGGGAGGTTTTAGGAAAAATTGCCAAGTGTGGAGGTGAGCCGTGCAGAAGGACTTGTCTGGGGCAAGTTCGCAGTAGATGATGGCTCTTTCCCAGGCTCCTGCACCAAGAAGGGCGACTGGGAGAGCTCACCACTCCAGGTGGCACAGACCAAGGAGCAGAAAGTCAAGGTTCAAATGCGCCACTTTGCCTTGACATGTCGAAGAAGGTAGCTCATCCTCCACAGCCCTTGCCTGCATGGTCAAAGGCTGCTCCCTCTCCAGTGATGCTCCAAATTGCTGAAGATCTGACAGCTCAAGCCCTGGGTACGGCAAGACAGGTGGAGAAGCCAGAGGAGTGCGGGACTAGGCAGCAGAAGGCAGGGGTCCACGCTCTGCTCCTTTACTCCCAGCTCCTGAGACAAGCACCTCATCTCCCTGAGCCCTGCCACCCCACAAAGGGTGTTGTAACCAATAGATTGCAAGTGCTGGGTAAATTCGGGGATGGGGAGAAGGAAGATGCTCTGCACCCGAACCCTCCAGGGAGGAAGCTGAGTTAGTACGGGGAACGTCCCCCTGCCAAGGAGAGGAGAGCCCCAGGCAGGCACGGCGAGTGTATCCAGGGGCACCTCCAACGTCGCGAGCCCAACAAGCAGCCCCACTGGCCCAGACTCAAGACTATATGCAGGGTTATTGCAAACCTCTTATGGACTCCAGTAGAGCCACCAGACACAAGGCAGGCTGGGAAACCTACTGCTGGGCTATGAAGGCCAGGTCTCCTGATTCCTAAAAATCCCAGCTTTTCAACCACCTGACTCTCTCCCCTGCCACATTCTGCAGGGGCCCAGGGAGGTGGAAGAGTCCTCAGAGGCATCCCTGCAGCTGGGAACCATGATAGCAAGCTGTGCATCCAAACTTCCCCAGAGCTTCAATTCCCTGGGTACTTCTGGTCACTCACCCAAAGATCCAGCTTCCGCCAAGCTCTGTGTCCACCCCAGTGGTCTGTCCCCTGGGGTCTGCATGTGTGTGCAATCGTGGGCAGAGATGTGGCTTCCCACCTCCCACCATCGAGGCCCTCGCTAACCTTTTGAGGTTGATCTCACAGCCTGGCCAAGCAGAGGAGGCCAGGTAGGAGCTGACCAGGAGCAAAGTCTTAGCCAGAATGGGAGGCCCCTCTGGCCCTCGGTTAAAATACCCTGTGCTCCGAGAGGTGGGGGCTTGGCTGACCCTTCCCGTTAGATGGTGGCTTGTCTCTGCCCCCCGGGAGAGGCTGGGGCTACATGAGTACACGTCACCATGCACACCTGCAGGTCTCTGTCACACACCCAACGGCATCTGCCTGCCCTGCACGGGAAAGCCCATGCCGCTCGCAAAACAGATAAGTCAGGAGTTTATTATGTTAATGAAGCATTCTCCTAATTGCTGGTTTATAGATCACCAGTGACCCAGAATAGAACTGAACAGACTCTGAGAAAATGAGAACTGAGAGCTGCTTGCCAGTTACACACCAATCAATCAGAAATGAAGCATCACTGGCATTTTCCGTAAGGAACATGATGCACAGAATTCTGATTTGCACACAGCTCCCCAGAAATAGAACTGAGGCATAAAAGAGGCACATGCCTGCACAGCGCCTGCCCCTGCTTCCCCCACCACCATCCACATGGACAGTATGAGTGTTATGGGTGCAGCCAGGGCAACTGCATCTAGGAACCTCGCTCGACAGCACCCGCTCCACCACACCCCACCCTGCGTTTCCAGGGTAACCATGGGTAGCCTAGAGGGGCGAGGCCTGCTCCCTGGCAGATGATACCAGGTCCCTAGGCTTCCGTTTGCCACACACTTGAGCTAAAAATTTCCACATAAAAAGCTTTTGTGGGCCTGCCAGGGACAGACTGGGGAAAGAATGAGCTTCAGCAGCCTGGATGGGCCATCAGCGGCAGGATCCCTGGGGCTCCAGAATCTCTCTTGTGACAGCCAGGTCCCGGGCAAGGCCAGGAAGGCGCTGACACAGGAGCCAGAGCGAGGCCTTCCCTTCCAGGGCAGGTGGCTGCCGGGCCAGGCAAACGGTACACGCCAGAGACAGGCTTCGGAACTCATCAGTGACTCTTTCTCAAGAAGGTTTACTTGTCTTAGGCTCCAGCAAGGCCAGATTTGGGGAAACTGAAGCTGAGATTTGGTCCATCATCGTCGTTGTTGTCATAGTTGCCATTTATTTGGAGCCTCTTAGGCACCAAGTGCCTCATGCGTAATCTCTCATTTAATTCTCACATGGTCATCTCCAGGCTCTAGACAAGGAAACTAAGGCTCAAAAAGGCTAAGAGACTTGCCCAAAGTTACCCAGCCAGTAAGTGCTAGGGGAAGGATGTTCTGCTGTGGGACTCAGACCCTGTGCTCCTTCCACAAACCGGCCTGGAGCTGGATCCCGAGAATGGATTCTCCAGATCCCAGATCCCCGGACCGGCCCATCCCCAACACTGCCCCAGGACTCGCCCTCAAGGCCAGGCAGTCCCATTCTTACATGGCCGAAGGGGTCCAGGTGGTTGTTTGTCAGCTTCAGCTTCTGGAAGGAGACCAGCTGCCGCATCCAGTGGGCCCCAGTGGCAGGAGAATCCGGGTGAACGTAGAGCCTTCCGGGCATGGCCGGCTCAGCCTTCCCTGCCACCATCCTGCCAACAGAGCACGGAGAAGCCAGAGCAGTTGATTGCCCTGCAGCCTGGGGGAGCCCAGATTCCCTGTCCCCTCTGAGAGCAAATCCCCAGAGACCTGAGAAACAAATCACCGATGGTCCTATCAGACTGTCAATTTAGGGCTTTGGGGGTAAGAGGGAGGGACAGAGGAAAGAGTGCTGGGGAGGGAGAGAGTTTCTGAACCTCCTGTATTTCACTGCAATAAGAAAGAGAAAGTGAGATTACAGAGACATGTGATGATTTCCTTGGAGGAATGGGGCTAATCACAAGTATGTTGTGGGGAGATTTAGGCACTTCCATGTATGTGTTATATTTACAATTTTTAAATGTTATAAGTTTGGAGGTAGCTTCTCAGAGGATGTAGACAATTTTCAAATTGCTTGCCCCCAAAACAAACATAAGAAACGAACTGGTAGCTGTCCCCTGAGCCAGAAGCTGCACTGAGTGCTATTCCAGCCCAGAGACAGAACAGAGACAAGCCCTTGGCAGGACCTGACCACCGAATCTGGCCTCCTGGGTCCAGGCTCTGCAGCCCTATTACTCATCTACCGCTGAGCCCACGTCCCGGACTGTGGATTCATTCATCTCTCTCTCTCCCTGGGCGCTGTCCTGGGCTCTGGAGGCAGACAGGGTACTAACGGGATGGCCTCAGGAAAAGCAGCCCAGCGCTTTTTACCCAGTCCCAGCTTGGTTTCGCCCTTCAACCTGACTACTCTCTCTGGATGGGGGGCACAGCATAAGAGGGAAGGCTCTGCGGCCAAAGAGCAAATGAGTGGAGGAACAGGAGAGAGATGCCACAGCCCAGGTAACTGGGCCCCAACTATGGAATACCAAAGCCCCCCAAGGAAAGTGGCTTCCATCTTCTGCCCCACTCCCCGAGCACAGCACTGCCAGAACCTAAACCTGCCCAGTGCTGGGGCTCATCTGTCATCCCAAAGCACAGGCACCCACCCTGTTCGTTCACAGCTGTGGGGAGAGCACAGACCCTTGAAATCCACGAAAAACCCAAACACTGCGGCTCATTTTCAGCCGCAGCCCCTGCCCCACCAGCAGCAGGTGTGCGAACATTTGATAACCCTATAGCCTCAGCAGGCCCGGTGCCCAAGGCTGCGGATCTGGCCAATCACTGGGACTAACTGGTAAGTCCCTGGGCCAAACATCAGGTGGGGATGGGTGTGCGAGTGGGAAGGCGGGTGATGTGAGGGTCCCGGGTTCTTACCATTTGTTGTCACAGAACTTGTAGCGGTGGTCATCTGCGGGGATGATGTCGATCAGCAGGATGTACTTGGTCTTGGGGTTCATGCCTGTGACTTTTACCTTGTAGCTGGGGAACATCCTCCTGGGGGAAGCCGAGAGATGACGCAGAGGCGTGGACAGAGCACCAGGAGAGGTGGCACAGAGTGGGCGAGGGGACAGAAGGCCTTAAGAGGCACTGCCCCTTTAGCAAGAGGTCTCGGCACTGGTCAGAGCTTTGCGACCTTGGGTAAGTTGCTTCCCTCTGTGGTCAGCCTCCCCCTCTACGAGGAAAGGGCTGCACAAGCTGCTCCCTCTGAGCCCCTGCAGTTGTCAGTCTGTGGCTGTGAGCAGCTAAAGCACAAAGACTCTGGTCAGGATGTGAGAGAGGATCTCAACACCAACCAGGCTGCCTTAATTTCCCTCCTGTCTGTCATCCATACACAACGAAAGTTCTGGGGTGGGGGTGGGGGGGCATTACAGGGGCCCGGAGCAGAAGACCTGGAAGTCCCTGTCAGCTGCTTCCATGATCAATGAGATGCCTCCTCTGGGTCATGTCTCTATGGAAACCCCCAGGCCTCAAACCAACTCGTAGCAGAGCAGGAGTGCTGCTCGCTCTCTGGATGCCTCCTGCGTGTTTAGCAGAGGTGTTTATCCCTGTGAATGCCTTGCCTGGGCCTGTGCGCACTAACTGGGTGTCGGGGAAAGTCAGTCTAGGAGCCCTGAGGAGTAGAGCACGGATTCTAGAACCTCCCTGCCGTGGTCCACAGCCTGGCCCCACCACTGACACACCATGCTGCCTCGGGCAGCTTGCTTGGATCTCTCCATGCCTTGGTTTCCTTATCTCTAAAATGGGACTACCAATCTCATAGGTTGCTGTGTGGATTAAATGAGTCCGCTTACAGCTCTTACCACTGACCCCCACTGCACTCCTTCCTCCGCAGACCGGTGGTATGACCTACCTCTATGAAAACAGAGTCGGCAAAAAAGCAGAAAGTTTTCCAGGTCCTGCAGCCCATGATGAAACTGTCCAGGACCCTGAGGCTCAGGGAACATTCTAGAGAAGAGCTTCCTCAGACCCCTCAGCACACCAAACGTACACCAGCATGTATCCATCCCTGCGGGGCACCCTCCCCTGGTCACCAGGTCCCTGACACCGGACTTCCTCAGAGGGGGACTTCCTCAGTCCTCCTCAGATGCTCCCACCCCCTCCTAGCTGATCTCCCCCAAAGATGTCCCCAAGAGAGAGGCAGAAGCCAAACCTAACTGAAGACACTAAGGCCACTGGGAGCCAAATCCCCTGAGCTGGTAGAAGCCCAAGCAGCTCTGGGAAAGCCATCAGGGGGTCCTCCGGCTCCCATGAAGCTGAGAGACAGCATGGGAACCCTCAGGAGAAGCTGTCCTAAACACCTCAAACAGATGATTGGAGTCCCCCATTTTGTCGACAGGGAACCAGCTTACCTTGACAGAGCAGGGCTTCCAGAGGGATCCAGGCCCCCACAAGGTGGCAGACCCTACAGCAAGCCCAGGCCAGGACCCTGAGGTGGAGGGTACCCCAGCCCGTGCACCCTCTCTCGCTGGAGGGCAGGCCCATGAGTGCTGCTGTGGGCCCGGGGTGCGGGAGCTGTGTGACCATGTGTGTGCACGAGCACATGTGCTTGCATACATGGTGGAGCGCGCGCTCGTGTGCCTGGAGAGAGGAGGGCAGTTCTAGCGGCAAGTCTAGGGACTCATAAACCGTGTGGAAGAATTTGTCTCAGATGTCAATTGAAAGCGTTTTCAAATGTCCACCCAACCCCCTCCCCAGGAACCCAATGCTGCCTCCTGCTTACCAGCCCCCTGCCCAGCCGGCCCTGGGGCACAGCTGGAGCCTGCACCACCCTCTTCCTGGCCCAGCCTCTCTCCAGGTGGGCCTAAGGCTGAAGGAGAGGGAGGCAGCAGTTTGCTCAGCTCCCGCCTCCCTGGGGGAAGGCCAAGAACCCCGTCCCCTGCAGGCTACCATTTTGTAACTGCTACAGAAACAGCCACAGAGTGGGACGACCCTGGCTGGGCTTAGGGTTGGCCTGGTACCAGTGCCCTGCACTCAGCCTGCTTCTCCTATAATCAGTCCAGGTGGCGACAGCAGAGGGCAGGCACAGCTTCCCCCAGCTCCCCCCCGCCAGCGTCCACAACGGGGGCCAGGAGAAAACTGCTCGCTGCCACTTCAACGGTCTTCATAACCTAGGCTGAGAGGGGGGTACGGGGTCCTGCCCTTGCCCTTCTACCCCCTACCTCAGCAGCTCAGGAGGCCAGGCGGACATGACTAGTGCTTTTGAGAAGGCTGGCAAGGAGCCTGTCCTCGGCCTCCCAAGGCATGGGGCTGGTGTCCCGTGATTTGGCCTCTCCTGGAAGCTGACTGTGGACCAGATTCCTGACGGATAACAGCCTCCAGGAGGTTTTAAGGAAGCTGGGGCAGGGAAGGAAGGTGTCTCCTAGCCACTGCCCTGCCTTTCCCACTTCCTAGGGCAACTGCCCTCAGAAATCAGGAGGGACGATGAGATCTGTGGTTTGAATGGGGAGTTCAAAAGTCCTCTGTTCCAGGCTGAGCTGGCCTGAGCTGGCTGGGTGAGCACCGCTGCCTTTATAGAGACAGGTATCTCCGTCTCTGTTAGCGTCCAGTTTGGTGGCTGCTTCTGGGCCATGGAGAACACACCCAGTGGGGACCCTGGGTACTATCATTTCCCCACTTAGTGGGCTCCAGAGGATGAAGGTCCTGCCTGGTGTGCGGGAAAGGCTACGTGTGCCCCTGAAGCACACACTCCTCCAGCCTCACAGGCCTCCTGCCCAAGCTGAGGGCATCTGCCCTTGGTTCCAGAGGGTCCAAGGTTGGAGCCCAGAGGCCTGGCATGGGAGTGTTCACCAGGAGGGCAGGCCTCAGGAAGCTGAACTGGGAGCTGTGGCTTCCTCTGGGCTCACCCCACCCTGTAAAGGTCTTCTCTATTGAGACAGATGAAACCATAGGGTGAGTTGTAAATTGCTTCTGTGATTTAGGACCAAAAGAAAATGTACCTGAAAACCATCACCTACGGCGGGGGGGGGGGAGGGCGGAAATGAGCACCTCAGTGGGACAGGGAGGGAGGGCCAAGCAGGGACGTAGTGACTGCGCAGCCCGCACCCCACTCGGCCCTGCCACCGGCCAGCGCTGGCGGCTGTGAAGCCCTGGCTCCCTGTCCTCAACACCCGGCAGCCACCCAGACCCCTGCTCGGCGCGCCCCTCTGCACCCCTTCCCCGTGCCCTGCGCGCCTTCTCTCTGCGGCCCTGGCTCTGGTTCCCCGCCCGCCTCGGACTCCTGGTCCGCAGGCATTTGGGGCGCTCCAGGCCCTCGCGGAAACTGCTCCGCCAGGGAATAAACAAGCCGCCTGC
>NW_006791862.1:2435929-2440044 GCF_000442215.2 Lipotes vexillifer | reverse complement strand
AAGAAGGGGGGGGGGGGGGGGTCTCTCCTCTGATCATGAAACAGGCTCTGAAAGGGTGCGGGCGTGGGGCCTTATCTACTTCATACTCGGAAATGGTTTTAGAATGAACTGCTAAGATAAGCTTCCTTGGACGTTTCTCGGTGTTGGAGGCTTGCGGGGCGCCGGGCAAGGGTTTGGGGCATTTTGATTTTGGCAACAAACCCGTAAAGACGCACTGAGAGAGAGGCCAAGTAAGTTTCAACTGGGCTCAGAGAGTCGCGGGGCGCCTGGTCCCAGGCCAAAGGGGTGGCCAAACTCAAGGTGCTGACCTATTCACTCCCCACCAATCCATGGGTGTGGAGGGCAGGAAAGAATGAACCGAGGGGACCCACCAGATTCTCTCCAGTTAGCAGAGCCCCCCCAATCCCAAATCCACCACGCCCCTGGCTTCCTCAGGGGGATCTGGAACCCCAGGAGCGGCTATATGTGCCTTTCCCTGAAATGTAGGTGCAAAACCAAATCAAAGGGGTGAGAAGTCTGGAGAGGGGATTTGAGGTGGGGAGAGGCGGTGACTGGGATGGCAGACAGGAGGGATTCTGGGGGCCGGTAACGTGCTGTTTCTTTATCTGGGTGGTGCTAACACCACTGTGTTCGTTTTGTGAAAGTCTGTAGAGCTGTACAATCAAGATTTGTTCACTTTTCTGCAGAAGTGTTCCACTTCAATAAAATTGTGTATATATCATAAATATGTGTACATAAACACATACAGAGGCCTGTGGAGGCCAGAGTTTGAAAGGAAAGAGATGCAGGAAAGGGTAGGGGTCCACAGAAAACCCCATCCATTTTCTATCCCTAGTGTCTTGGGGTCTTAAAGAGGAATTCTGGGTGTGTTGGAAAGAGGCCAGGGCCTAGCAACTAAGGCTGTGTGGGGCTGGGAGGCAGGGGTGCCGTCTATACTGAGACCAAAGCTTTTGTGGCCGAATGGTTTCTGAGAGCAATGACAGAGCTATGTAATTTATTTCCACTTTACACACACACAGAGTTTTCTACTTCACTCAAAGCATTTTTAAGAAATAGTTTCCCTGAGGTGGGGGGCAGGAGAGAGGGTGTGTGGAATGGATGCTGTTTTGGAAGGCCAGTTGCTTCTCTCAGATTTTTTTGAAGACACTTCCTTCTGATAGACTTTTGCTTTCAGAAAATACTTTAGAAAGAGATCAAAGCACTCTCTCCCCAAACCCACTTTCCCAGTGTCTTCAACCCTTACTTCTCTTATCACCCACGCCACTGGGCTCTGACGCTCTGTATACAGAGCAAGGGCAACTGGCTTTGAAGCCCCGGATTAAGCCGGGCCAAATCCTTGCCTCAGAATAACAAACAATACAGGTTCAACAGGAGTTCTCATCAGTAGTTCATTTTTCAAACACAAATTCACTGTCACTAACACAAGCAACATTGAACTCAACAGGCTATGAAGGCTGATAGTGGAGATTTATCTGGTGGCAAAACCAAGACCTAGGAGTAGAGCAGTCAGACGGTTAGGAAATTTTCATATTGGGGAGGTTTATATTTAAATTTTGTAGAGCTCACTTTTATCTGTGTTTGGGAGAAAATGCAGTTTCTCACATGTATCAAGCTTGGCAGGGATGTGAGGAAGCAGAGAGGGCTCTGTTCTCTGCAGTTAAGGGCATAAACTCTCTGGGTGCAGGGGTCTGAGAGAGACAGAGACTGGCTAGGGAAGGCTGTGGCCCCATTGTATACCTGACATGGGGGGGGGGACCCCGAGCATTCAGAAATTGATGGCTTGAATTGCGGCTGGCATGTTATTCACCAGCTCAAGTTGTTTGAGAATTCAAAATCACTATCCAATGAAGGGGACCCTTTTTTCCTTTGGCCTTCAGCTCTTCAAGGGCTTAAGGCAGAGGTTTGTGACTAAGGACTCATACTGGCTTGAGAACATTCAGGCTCCTTTTCTCCAGCCCCCGCCACCACCCCCACCCCCACCATGCCTCCACAGGCCAACCAGAGAGCAATCATGCCCCTAACCAGCCAGGGTCTCTAGGGCCGAGCAACAACTCCACCTTGCGCAGGCCCCCATAAACAAGCAATCAAGGGAATTTCTCAAAGTTAGGGGTTTGTTCTGGGGGGAGGGGCATCACTGCTTGGCTTGTGTAGACCTGGCAGCTGCCTAGCTCTGCTTCTATGGGCCAGCGCCAAATGCCTTTCCTTCTCAGGGGTTGGGTTTATGTTCTCTTGGTTTTCCTCCAGCTCAAGCGGTCTAGGAATCTATGATTCAAGGTTCAGGAGAAATGTCCAGGCCATCTGCTGAGAAATAGAAGTGTCCCAGGAAGTTGATGGTAGAGACACAAAGAAGAGGACAGGGAGAGGCATTGGACAGGACGCTGAAGGGCCACAAGCCCGAGCAAAGCACAGTGCATTCCAAGGCTGCCATGGGAAGGAGGCAGCGGGAAGGAGGGGGACACGGGGTCAGAGGGGTGAAAGTGGTCTCTGAAGCCAGTGGGCAGCTATGCAGGAGGAAAAAGGGTCTGTGAGAACCGTGCAGGCAGGGGATAAGGCTAGTGACTTTCCTAAGGACTAGACCTGGTGCAAGGATAACTTTCTGTCAGGGAAAGACTGCGATGAATCCCTAATTGGCCAACATCGTCATGGTCATTTAAAAATTATTATCATCACTCCCTGAGGCCTGCCTCTAAGCCTCTAGGGATGTGCCTCTTATGTCACTAGGATCAGGCACAAATATCTGCCTGAAGCCCGTCACCTCTGGAAATGTGTGTGTGTGCACACATGTGTGTGCTCGCGTATGTGTGTTGGGGAAGGGAGGGAGGAGGACCCATGCAGGTGCAGGAAACCCCACTGAGGAGAATCACAAATGCCTTGTTTAAAATGGCAGCGGCCACACATGCTGGTTCATTTTCAAGAGACAAGGTTATTTCTGCTGCCTCAAAATGGAAGTTCTGGATCCTTCTCTTCTTTTCTTCTCTACATCCCAGCAGTAACAAGAAATAAATCCCCTCTTCACACCTATAATCCACTCAACAATTTACCAAGCACTGCTCATAAGGTCCCTGGTTTGAGTCTCACAGTAACTGAAAAAGGAAGGATGGCAGGTAGGTCTACAGTCACCATCCTGTTTTACCTGACACCTCTGAGCCACAGGAAGCTTGGGGACTAGCCCAAGTGCACACAACTAGGAAGAGGCAGGCCTTGTGGCACCTGATCCCCACTGTCCTCAACGACTGTTCCCCCACCAGGTTCCCCAGTGCACCCTCCTTCCCCATCCCCCAAATGCAGCAAACTCAAGTCCTAACATTTCCTTGTTCCTTCCCCCGATAGAGGCCCTGGGTGGCCCTGCCACCTCCCTGACTTAGGCAAAAGGGCAGCCGAGTGCCCAGACCCCCTCCCCCAACAAAACAAAGGAAAATTTGCAAGGCCTCTCAGTGAGCAGACTGGAAGGACCCAGCACCCCTACTCTGCATACAGCAAACTGCCAGCTTTTTGTTTCCTCTGACCCACATCATTCCCTAAGCAGTTTAGCAGAGCTCTCTAAAAAGTAGAACAAAACGCTGAGTAAATGCCAGACATTTCTCTAATTATGATGAACAGTATTCACTAGCATTTATTGTGTGCTTACATGTGCCAGGAGCTGTGCTAAGGGCTTTACATGCAACTGTATAAAGAAAAACCTATTATTTTACAGATGGAGATGAGGAAAGGGCATAGACTCTAAAGTACCTGGCCTGAGGGTTGCACAGATGGAAGTAGGTGAGCGGAACGGGTAGCTCCCCCCACCCCCACCAGGTCTGACTCCCCATCCCCGGCCCTTGAAGCTTCACCATCTTATTCCTCAGAAAACCCAACTATGGGCCCACTGTCAGATAAAGGGACATTTTCACACCTAAACTGTACCCCGGGAATCAAAATCCAGTGTGAGTTTGTGGAGGAGGCAGAGTAGGGGGGAGAACGTTTCTGAACCTGAACCTGAACCTTCCAGCTTCTCCATCTGCAGCCATCTCCCTTCACCTGGTAACCGCTCTCCTCGCGATTCCAACCCCACCCGGGGCGCACCGCCCCAGCGAATCTCTCCATCATGCCCTGTTCTGCATCTTCCTCCTCTTTCC
>NW_006791862.1:2429727-2435734 GCF_000442215.2 Lipotes vexillifer | reverse complement strand
TTTCCCTCTCCTCCAGGCTCTCTCCCACAGACACCAGCACATTTTAAAGATGGTTCCACTTTATAAATCATCCCTCTCTGGCAGCCACCCGAGGGTTACTCCCCGAACAACACAGACACAGGGCCCAACTGTGCCTTCCCCTTGGCCGAGGGTGCTGGCGACTGGCGGAGCGGCGCCCGTGGGATGAGAGGCTTGGGGTTCGAGCTGCCCCGGGAAAAGTAATGGAAATAGGAAAACATGGTCCCATTACCCTTTCCTCAGTCTGTTGAGGGGCATCTCAGGGTCCCCAGTCAATACAATCCTGAGAAACCCAGCAGCTCCCCAAAAGGAGGAGGACAAAGCAGCCCCCCAGGGGCCCAAAGTGCTGGAGCAGGGACCTCCAGCAACGCGACCCTGTTTGCCTTTCATTTGCATATCACTGCCCCTCCCCCCCTCCATCCCATGCCTCTCCCTTGTGGTGTAGCCCCCTGCGGGCTTCCGAGGCCAGTTCTGATGCTGTGGCAGGACTTGGAGCTAAGGCCAGAATGGCGAAGGGGACTCCCGTCGCCCCCTGGGCTGAAGACTGAGAGGACTGCTGAGGGAGCCCCTGGGGCTCCCCACTGCCCCCATCCGTCACCCCCCCCCCCGAAGTAAAACCGGCGCTGACCTGCCCGCCTTGGTGATGATCATCTCAGTGCCCGCCTCGTGAAACTTCTTCCAGAGCTCCTTCTCATGCAGGCCCACCTTGATGTTCTCGATAGTCTAGGGATGGGAGAGAGGGGGCTTGTGTCGCCCTGCCCACGGCTCCATGCGGAGCCATCAGAAAGGGGAACACAGACCCAAGGGACCACGCAGGACACTGCCAGCCCCAGGCGCCCACGGCTCGAGATGTCGTTTCAAAAAATTATTCTGTACCATTGGTGAATTTTAAAAAATTTAATCAGTGGCTAAAATCCCCTTCTTCGGAGCTGCACCTACAGACGGGCCCGCAGAGGACACACTAACCGACCGTGCCAGGGTAGATGACACACTCTTACACAAACGTAAACACTCCACGTGGCCCGACATAGCCACAGGCTTGCGGGCAGACACACCAACACAGGATGGGCACACACACCCTCGGCCAGAGGCGCGCACCCGCAGACACCTCCTGCAGACCCGCACAGGCAGAGGGCGTGCACATGGTCACGGTGGTGTCCCCTCGGCCTCGGAGCTCGGCGGCGGCTCCCGCAAGCACCCGGCCAGGGGCTACTCACCCCGCCTGGTCCCAGGTTTTTGTCCCCGCCCTCTCGGGTTGTCGGAGCTGGACTGTTTTCCTGGGCTCGCTCCGCCCGCGGTCTCCCCTCCCCGGCCTGTCCCAGAGCAGCCTCAAGGGCTCGAGGTGGAGGAAGGACGAAGGGCAGAAGGCGAGCCCTGCCCAGGGGAGCGCGAACAGGCAGACAGTCCCGCCCGTAGTGAGGCGGTTGACAGACACAGGCGGCCCTGCAGACAAACCGACGCCCGACCTCCACCCGACGGCCTGCCCGGCCCGGCCCTACCTGCTCGGCGGCGGCAGCGGTGGCGACGTCGGCGCCGGGGCCCGGGGGGCTGCCGAGCGCGGCTCCGCTGAGGCCCGGCGCGGCCAGCGCGGGCTCGGGGGCGTTGGCGGCGTTGGCCGCGCTGGCCTCGCCGAGCACCGAGCCCGGGGCCCGGAAGGCCTCCTCGCTCTCCGACAGGCCCTTATCCTGCAGCATCTCCTGTGGGCACAGAACACGCGAGTCACATGCCCATGTCCACACGAGCCTGAGACCCGGCAGCCCTGGAGCCGAGCCGCGGGTGGCGGTGGGGGGTGCTTCGGGCACTGCTGGGAGGCCGCCCTGGCGCACGTGGGCCCCGCCCCCTCCTGAGCTGGAGGAGACTAGCGCGGGCAGGACCCTCGCCTCCGCCCTCTGGGTCTGGACCTGGGAGGGTCTGTGTGCGGTTCCAGGTCCTCCTGCCCTGGGTGTGGGGCTGTGTGACGAAGAGGTCTGGGGGAAGGACCGCCCTCTCAGCATTGCCCCCGCTGCACCCCCAGTGCCTCCTCCTGCTGGACTCCAGTGGACCCTGAAGCCTGGGTCTTCTTCGTCTGTTCCCAATAACTGGGGTCCAGGCTCACTCTTGGACCAGGGCAGCCAGGACACCTTGTGGGTAGGGAGGTGAGGAGAGTCAGCCCAGGAGAGCAGGGCCTGGGCTCCCAGGGCTCCACAGTGGCAAGAGAGGGCCTTCGGCTAAGCGGCCTCTCAGGCCCCTGGTCACTCATCTGCCCAAACCCACTCCCTCAGACAGCAGTCAGGTAGAGGCTTCCTGAACCAAAGGTTTTCCTTCCTGCACGTTCCCACTCCCTCAGTTTACCTGTGTGGCACATACACAGGCACCCACGTCCTCACACACAGACACAGCACCCTCTCATAGCCTACAAGTCATCCAAGTAGCCACATTTTCCTAGGGCCACTCTGATTCAGGCCCCGAACTCAGCCAGGGGCCACCCCAGCCTTGCCCTCACATGCACACTGGCTGGCTCACTCACTCACATTTTAGATTTTAGCTTCAAAGGGCTCTGCTTTGAGGCAAAGGACTCAGACCCTTCCCAGCTAAGGACCAGGCCAGTTGACAGGCACAGCCTACTCCTGCCCCCAGGGCACAGCTACCCTTCCCCAAGCGACTAGGACTATTCACCCGCCTGCTCATGTGCCTGCTTCCTTCTGGAAGCTGGTCCTGGGATATCAGGATGAGAGTCCCGCCTGCAAGGACCTGGCTGTGCTGCCTCACCGTGGGTGCAAACCTGCATTATCCCTGCTTCCCCTTTCCACCTCCTAGCTCTTCTCCATTTGGATCTGGGCAAGCTCTGGGGAGGCTTTCTAAATGTCTGGCTGCCTTTCTTGCAGCTGAAGGTTCCCTCTTTCTCCCCCTATCTTCTTTCTGTCCTCTCCTGGCTCTCCCTGGGCATTCCAAGGCCCAGGCCCCTCACCACTGGCCTCCCATCCCAGACCTAGACATGGGCTCCCAGGGCCTCACAAAGTAAACGAGCCAAGTGCAACCGAGGAGATAAAAAGGGGCCGGGGCCAGTTGGGGCTGGGAAAAGCCCATAAAGATAAGGCTGACAGCCGGGTCGGTCCTCCAGCCACAGGCACTGAGGAGGAAGACTCGCCGGGCATGGCCAACGCCAGCACCGGCCTTGGGCCACACGCGGGTTCCGGGGCCGAGCCTGGAAACCCAGGAGACCCCAGGCAAGGGGACATTGCGCAACGGGGGTAGTTGCGCGCTCTGGCCCAACGCGCTGGTTCCGACTATATCTGGGGTCAGCCGGGATGGGCACCCGCGATCCGCTGGTCCAGATGCTGCGGCCCGCGGGGCCAGGAGGGGCCGCCTGGCCCGATGCTGTCTTGGCCACTAGGTCCTCTGCGGGCACTTGTCACACCCGGAGCTGTGCAGCGGCTCCCCGCGGCTTGCGCCGCGCGCTCTCAGTCCTGCCCGGTGCCAAGCACATCCGCGGCCGGCGTCCACTGACGCCAGTCCCGCTGCTCCCTCGCGGGACAAGGGCTGCGTTGGGCTTTCATTCCCCAACTCGAGGTTCGCCTCTTCCTTTTCTCTCCGCCACGCAGCCACATCCCGACATCGCGGAGATTCGCCTTCGCTGGAGCTCCCCGCTCGTTTCTTTTTCTTCCCGCCCGGCACGGCCATCCCCGCTGTCCGGTCCCCTCGGACCCCGAGCCCCGGCGCGCTGGGACGCCAGTAGAGCGGGTCCCGCACCAGCCGGGGTGCGCGGGCCGCGCTCGCCCTTCTTCTGGAGCCCTCGGCGGACGCGGCCGGCCGGCTCCGCGCCCTGTGCGCTCGGGTCCGTCACTTTCAGTTGACTCGTTTTTTTTTAAGAAGAACAGCATTTTTCTTTTCATTTCTAGATTACTGGTGATACTCTTCTCGCACTGGGGGAATTGTTAATTTTGTATACCATTTTAATTATCTCTATTATCAGAGTAGTATTCTGGTCAATTCAATAACATTAAGACTACTTATTCTATCACACAAGCTATTAGTACATGTTATTTTTAATACTGTATGGTTAAAGTACTGGTTTGATTTGTTAATTCATCATTATCAAATATGTTGTTATTGCTTTCCTGTCACTGCTCCATCATTCTAGGGCCTCCTGGCACATTAGTAATACTATTACTAATACCTAGGCAATTATTAAATATAGTCTTCCAATAGGTCATGTTAATCTCTCATTATTTTTATTTTTACTCTGTATCCCTGAAATGTTTCCGTGCTGCCTCCTCAGTCTCTGTTTGTACTTTGTCACAGTTTCAATAATTTATTTACCATAACTTGTAGTGTTATTGTTCTCAATATTCACATTCATTTCCTTCACATCCTTATACTTCTCGTTATTTTACCATTATTTGTTTTGTTAGGATTGTTCATAATACTCCAGGTATTCTTCATCACATCGTTACAATATCTTGTTACTTTGTCATTATTTGTAATGTTATGGATCTTAATTCGCTAGTTATTTTTCAATGCATCATTACTTCTTGTTACTTTGTCATAATTTGTAATATTGTTGTAGCTCTTAATACTCTTGTTTTTTCATCACATTGGTACAATACTTATTACTCTACCATTATTTATAATGTTGTTGGGACTATTAAAACCTTGGTCATAAATTGTCATATTACTCCAGTAATTCTTGTTGCTGTCTTTATTTATATTACTATTGCTCTTAAGATTTTGGTTAACATTTACTTTAATAATTCACTATAGTATCAATAATAAATGATATGATAGCATTCTGTCAATACTACTAATATTAGTATTTCCCTTATTAGTATTTTCATTGTTCACCTTTTTCCTACAGTTTTATCATTTTTACACTATTACTATTTCTTATTCTATTGATTTTAATACAATAGTTCTTATCACATTGTTCCATCACTTTGTCTATGATTCTCTCAAATTTGTGATTACAATTTTCACTTGGTTTTGAGAGTGACTATTATTTTATTGTTGTTTTAAAGTCCGAGTACTGTATTAGTTATGCCGCTTAGCCCTGCTTTTTGGAAAATTGCTCATATTTTGATAATTCTTGATCATGGATCATTATTTATATAGTATGCTCCTTGCTTTAATTTTGACGACCCTGTTGCATCAAAGGCACTGAAGTCCAGTGTTCTGATCACGAACATTTCCACATCGATATTCGCCAAGTACCTGGGCCCTCCTCCTTGGCCTTTCTTATTCTTCAAACACCAATTTCAAGGCCACCGCTCCACTTGTCTCGTCCTAACCTTGTTCCTTTGGCGCTGGCGCTGTCGTTTCTATGTTCTTGGGCCCTTAGACCCAATTCGTCCGGTTACTAGGAGGAGAAAAGGGCTCGGAGCTCCGACCGCTGGGAGTCGGGCCGAGGCGGCAGCCGGATTAGAAACTCTTCTCGCCGTCCTCTTGCCGCCTTGACTGTCCCCGAGGTTCTTACCCAGGTCCTGTTACTCTCCCCCTTTCCAGCTCATCCTCCCTGGTTTCGGGGTGGCCCCTCTCCCGCACTCCCGACTCACCCCACCCACGCCGGGACCCTCACTCACCCTAACTGCGCTGCCGCATGCGTTGGCGCCTGCGGCCCGAGGTCCGCTGCAGGCTCGGGTCCGAGAACCCGGGTCAGCCGGGACTCCGACTCGGGGCAGCTGGGTCAGGGTCCCGCTGCCCGCCGCGCCCTCGTGGTCGGACACATCCCGGTTCTGGAGCAGGCCCTTGATCTCCGAGGCTGCACTTTGGGGCCTCAGCTCCCTCCTCCTCCCTCCCTCCCTCCCTCCAGGGCCGCACCCCCTCCCCGCGCTGACGTCGCTGCTGTCAATCAGTCCGCGCCCGCCGCCCCCCGGGGAAGGGGCTCGAGGGTCCCCTGGCTTCATGGTCCGGGGACCCCGAGCTCGGAGTGGGCTGCCCGCTCCACCAGCGCGCGGCCCGGTGCCCTCTCCGCGGCCCTCGGGCCCCGCCGGGCGGCTCGGGGGGGGGGGCCGCC
>NW_006791862.1:2393181-2429642 GCF_000442215.2 Lipotes vexillifer | reverse complement strand
GCCCGCACCCTGGGGCGCCGCACGCCGGGCCGGCGGGGCCGGGGCCCACTTCCAGACGGCCGCCCTCCGCCGAGCCGCAGGCCGCGGGGCCCGCCTGCCCGCACGCACCGCGGTCCGAGCCCGCTCCCGGCCGTGCCCGCTTTATTCGTGAGCCCGCTCGGCGGCTACAGCGCACACGCGCCCCACCGCCCCGCACGGCGGCTCCCGACCTTGCCCGCCTCACATTCTCACACCTCCGCGCGCCGGCCCGCGCTCGCTCCTGCTGTCGGGTTCCGGGCCCTGTCGCGACAGCCGGGCCGGGCCTCGTCTGGGACCGACCCCGCTGCTCACCGGCCCGCGCTCGTCCGGGCCCAGCGGGCAGCGGGCGCTGGAGTCGGCCGCGGGGGTCACGGGTGAGGGCAGGCCCTGCGTGCGCTAAGGGCGGGGAGGAGGCCGGCGGTCCGGCGGCGGCGGCAGCGGCAGCGGCGGCGGCGGGGAGGTGCGGCGCCGGCCTGAATCCGAGCCCAGGCCCAGGCTCCGAGGTGCCAAGGCTTGGCAGAGCCTCTTGGGGAAACTGCGGGCCAGGGCCAGGACTCTGCCAGCAGCTCCCCGAGATCCCGGAGGGCTGAAGAGGAAGCCCAGTGCCTGCTCCAGTCTAGGAAGCCCAGGTGGCTTCGCACTGAGCCAGCCAGCCAAGGTGCCTCCGAAAGTGAGTGCCCGTCAGCCACCTGGACCTCCCGGTCCAGCCTCTGATTCCCTCTGTCTCAGTTATCTCTATTTCTCTGTGTCTGACTGTACCTCCCCACAGGCTCCTGCAGCTGCACAGGCACACAGACCCATGTGGATCTCAGCCCATGCCCAAGCCTCACAGCCTGTAACATGCCCAGAACACTGGGGCCAGGATAGGTCTGCCTGCCCACCTATCTGCAAAGGCCCCAGAGTCCTCTGTCAATAGCATTCCCAGTTTAGCCCCTCACTTCTCAGCATGGGCTGCATCCCTCCCTCCATGGTGTCCCAACCTCTCCAGTCAGCCTCTGTTCCTTTCCAGATTCTGACCTCAAAATCAGATTGACGGGAACAGGACAGGGAAAATCCTGGATGGCTCTGTCCCTTTCATAATGCTAGGAAATGGAAAGCCAGAATCAGTGCTTTCCCCAGAACCCTGCACACAAAGGGGGAAGCAGAACACAACCTCAGAAAAGCCAGCTGCTGCTGTCAGGAGCCTGTAACCCAGCTCCACAAGGGCCCACTGCTCAAGAATCTTCATCTCCCCCAGCAGTACCAGATCCCACTGCCTCATCTTCCCTTCATGACTTGTCTCATGGAGTCCCAAACCAGGAAGGGGAAGTAAGGTCTAAGAGGGGTGGAGAAGCTGAATCCTCCCCCAATCCTGCCTCCTCCTGGTGCGGAGAAAGGGAGGCCCTGGTGTTTCAGGAGACGCCTGGGGAGTCATGTTTCCTGTGTTAGGGAGAACTGGATGACATGCCCACTTCTGCGCCCAAGCCCCCTCCCATGCCCTCTCCAACAGCCTGGAGGGAAATCCCTTGCAAGTAAATAGTGTACAGACCAACCAACTACTGTGTGGAATGGTGAACAGGGAGGACAGTGAATCACCAGTTACCATGGGAAAACTAGAGTTAGGCCAGACTCTGGCAAGAGTTTGATGACAGCTACTGGAGGAAGTTCATAATAAGACCATCTAAGGTAGCTCTGTAAAAAAACTAGAGTGGAAACCTCCTATGAGTGCAAGGCTTTCTGGAGACTCATGTGAGATAATCCAAATCAAAACTGACAGTTCATGATGATGTGGAGAAATGCAATATTGAAGAGACAGGCAAGGTTTGGGTGATGAAAAGGAAGGGTTGGGGGGGGCTTCCCTGGTGGCGCAGTGGTTGAGAATCCGCCTGCCAATGCAGGGGACACAGGTTAGATCCCTGGTCCAGGAAGATCCCACATGCCGCGGAGCAACTAAGTCCGTGCGCCACAGCTACTAAGCCTGCATGCCGCAACTACTGAAGCCCGCGCACCTAGAGGCTGTGCTCCACAACGAGAGAAGTCACCGCGATGAGAAGCCCGCGCACTGCAACAGAGAGTAGCCCCTGCTCGCCGCAACTAGAGAAAGCCCGCACGCAGCAACGAAGACCCAACACAGCCAAAAATAAGTAAATAAAATAAATAAATAAATAAATAAGAAAAGGAAGGGGCAAACCAGCCAGCAATTGAGCAAGAAAAGAGGGGAGGTTATGTACACAAATTCTCCATTAGTAGAATGGAATACATTATTTTGTTGATTCTAAGGCACACATTTTTCACATTTTGACATCTCTGAAATTAGGATGCATCTTAACATCAATGGTGTGTCATAGTTTAAGTAGCAGGGCTTTTTTTCTTAGTGGTACATAAAATAATAGAATAGCATACGATTGATGAAGTATAGTATTTGCTGATAAATGGCCTGTGATGAAAGGTAAAAGACGAATTTTCCCCCCAAGACTTCTTTGAGGAGTTCACAGTACAAAAACTCTCCTCGACTAGCTAAGTAAATAGTTGACCATAACCAAGCATCTATCACAACAACTTGGGTTGCTTAGGGGAAAGGTCTCAGATTTGGTGTCAGACTGGCCTTGGTTTTGAAATCTGGTTCTGAAATCTTAACAGCTGTATGACCTTGAGCAAGTCCCTTGACACCTACATAAAATGGGGATAATCGCACCAACCTACTAGCTATTTGTGAGGTTTGGCTAAGTCAATACATGTAAATGCCTGGCATGTGGTAGGTAGATAATAAAGGTTAGTTCCCAAGTATTTTTAAAATTAATTTTACCCCACCTCTTTCCCAAAAAGGCTTCAGGTGGTTTATAACCAAAATAAGCTAATAAAAATACAAGTAGAAAGACAAAGTAGGGTCAAGGAGAAAGAATATATGCTATCGCTAAGTGTTGACAAAGTTGCTATAATTGAGAGAGAAATCTGGCTAACTAGCAACAGGGCAAAATGGTAGTTCTCCATTTCAGAAATGTGGAAACACTATTTCCTTGGTGAAGGATGGGGGGAAAAAACTTTACTCTGGCCCTAAATTTTAAAGTAGCTTCTCATGTAAATGTTTATTCTTATATCTTTACAGTGTTTTATCATTTACAAAGTTCATAGCTACTATCTCATTTGATGCGGTATTAACTCCGTTTTATCTCCATTTTATGGATTCATTCATCCAAAGAAATATTTATCAAGTACTTACTATGTGCCAGACACATAAACAAGAGGAAAGGCCAACTAACCATTCTATTAGTTAGCCAGCCGATTAGCTAACCAGTTACTAACTGCAAATTCACTAACAAATGACCTACAAATGTACTAATTAATCACCTATATAATCAGTTCCAAAGGGAGCAGGGGCTACAGGATAAGCTAGAGAATCCCAGTCAGTACAATAAGGTGGTTTGTCCAGAGCCTAGGGTGGGTTTGGTTGAAGATGATTACTAGAGTTGGCGCCATACTGTAGTGAAAAGCAATTACAATTTTTTTTTAAATCCTAGGTTTTTGGAGAATTTAATAAATACCAATGTCAAGCCCCAACCCTGACCAACAGAGTCAGAGTCTCTGAGAATAGAGCCGAGGTTGAGAACCACTGTTCTGTGCTGATCATGGAAATCCTGTTCCATGCTCTCATAGACTCCCTTCCTTGTAGCTAGGAGTGGTCATGTGACCTAATGTTGGCCAATGAGGCCTAAGCAAAAGACTGGAGAGGAGAAAGGATGTGGAGAATTTTTTGCTTTCTTGAAAAAGGGGAAGACATAGTCTTCTTTTCCCCTGTGGATGAGATCCTTGGAGTTCTCACTCTCTAGAGACCTTGAGGCAAGAAAGATAAAGGCCAATATGCTAAGGGTATCAGAGCAAAAAGAAAGAGTCTGGGTTCCTGATGGCATCACTGAGCAGGTAAACCTGCTCTTGTAATGTGAGAAAAAATAAACCCTATTTCTTTACATCATTGTTAGTCTGAGTCTCTGTTACTTACAGTCTTACTCCTGAGGCATATGCGAAGGTCCCAGCTCAGTGCTGAGTGAGTCCTTGGGCATTTCCTAATGAAAGATACATATCTTAGTGTCCATATGTGTTCTTATGCACATGCACATACCTTCTCATTCAAATCCAGGAAACAAAATCCCTTCACACTCCCTTCCCAGCCATGTTATTCTATGTGTGCTATAATCTAAGGCCTGGGATCCTCAGTAAGTCCCCCAAAGAGGAAAGATGGGTGAGGCAGCAGGGAATTTACCTGTCCCCTGTGGCTTCATTGCTACCCAGTAACCCCAAATCTTGGTTCCAGATTCCCCAGCCCACATCCCATTGAGATTATCAAACTCAGGACAGCTGGAGTTGGGGCAGGAGCTTGAGCTCACTCTGGAAATTGGAGGATTGAATAAGGAGAATAAGGAGAATGGGTAGTGGGTGGCAGCTGCTGCTGCAGGTGCTTCCCCTCTTACCACAGGTGCAGCTCTGCACACCTGACCTCTCACCCTAGCCTCCCAGGCCTTCTCCCCCAAAGAGAATTAGGAAACTTCCAGTTAGAAGGAACTGAGGACTGGGCTGGCCTGATCCTGGACCTGGGTGAGGTAAGCTGGTCTGAGCCCCTCCTCAGGACTGAGGACAGGGGCAGTGATTCACCAATAACACAGGTGGATCCCTACTATAACTCTCACTTGAGGAACTACAGAGATAAGGAATGAATAATCACATCTGGGTTTTGCACAGTCACAGGTAGCAATATAGACCTTCTGTTCCAGAGTCCTTATCAGTAGGTGGATTCACTGTAGACGATCACACTTTCTTCCCCATTACACTATATGCTCCTGAATTGCCACTTCCTTCCATTTCCTCCAGTAAGACTCCTCTGAAATACACATTTATTTTACAATCTGTCCGAGGAAGGTATATCCACTAGGGTTGTGTTAGGTTAAAAACAAAATCCTAAGTCAGAGAAATTATTTAATGTTTCAATCCCCCCTGCCCCTTCTTTCCTCCTCTTTCTCCCTTCCATTCTTCCTAAGCATAGATTATCCAAAACTGGCTTTTAATTTGGGCCCTTAAGGATTTCTCTGAACCAGGGGCTGAAACAAATTAGAATGAAAATATGTGGACTATTAGAAAGCTCTTGGAATTTGAAGTTTAAAAACCTGAATTCTGGTTCTCAACAGTCTGTGTATAGACGGACCTAGAGCAAAATCTGCTTTAAGCCTCTGTTTCCTCATCTGTAAAATGAATTTAATAATAACAGCCACCTTACAGGGTAGAAGAAAGCATGAAGTGATATCACATAGATAAAAGTGCTTCCTGGCTTCCACCCATCTTGCTGCAGTTGGTCCATTTTCTGCTTCTAAGCAATCAGACACGTACCCCCGCTGTTAACTGGACAGACCTCCATACTAAGTTGCCATTCCCTCACCCAAAGCTGGGCAGATGGAGCTGCCCAAGGAGCCCTGTGCTCAGGCGCCATGCCAACACTGGCACTGAACAGGACACAGACCCCGGCCTGTGCATTCCTGAGAGGTAATGCCCCTGACTGTGCCTCTTCTAGAATTCAACAAGACCTAGAAGGGGAAGGCTGGAAGAAGTCCAGAGGCCCGACCCCCACGTCCCTGCATTTTCTGAAGCTTCTCGTTTGAACACATTCCTTTATTTATTGGGACTCATTGAACCTCAGCCATATCATTTATTTGGTAACTGTCACTCAGCCTGCTCTGGCATTAACCTCGTAATCCTATTGATTTCCTCCAAGCTAGTTGGGGGCTTTCTCGACTTCTCCTCGGGCCAGCTGGGGCTGATTCCCAGTTCCGGTCATTACCGAGGAAGAGGCCCCAGACGGGTAAGGGCCTGCCTGGAGGACCATCTGGGTGTTCCTCGTTCCCACCTTGGCCCTTCGAGGCTGCAAGAGACAAGATTGATGAGGCCCTGGTTGCTTAAGCATGAGGTAAGGCGGCTGAGCGCTCACCTACACCACAAGGAGTTCCCTGACTGGCTACTGAGGCCGTCTTTCAGCCCAAAAGACCTGAGTTTCACCAATCGCAGTTTCGCTTGGCCAGGAACCCCGCCTCTGTCTGTCATCTTGGATTCCGGAGGGCCCAATCACTGTGGGGGAAGCGGGGAGGGTGGGGCCGAATCTGCAGCTCGCACCCAAGTGGCCGCAGGCTTGTGCCTTCTCGACATCTGCGGCCCGTGCCTGGCCCCTCTCGAGCTGGGGCTGCAGCTCCCAGACACCACCCCTGCCCGTCGCCAAGGGATTAGTGTCCGTCTGTCGTTTGGGACAGCCTTGGTGGGGGTTGTCCCAGACCAGGGCCTCCCCTTCGCCATTCCCCAGGACCACTCTCTCAAGAGTCCAGCTTGGGCAGAAGGGATTGTGTTGGGGGGGTCCAACAGCCTGGGGTGCTGTCTCTCCCAGAGCTGAGTGGGGTGACGGGAGTCCCCTTCCCCACCAGGCCTGAGCCACATGTGCTGGGAAGTTCATTTCCCCTTGTTTTGCAGAACGGGCTCAGGGATTGACCCCAGGAGTGACCCCAGTGTCAGGAGGTATTAATGATCTCCATACGGGCAATAAACAGGCAGACCGACTGGCTTGGTGTGGAGGTGCCCTGGAATGGGGCCGCCTTATTAGCCTCACATTCGCTGGAGGGTAGAGGCTTGATTTAGCGAGGGCTCCCTCATCTGTCTCTCCTCCCCCAAACATCCTTGAGCTCCATGGGTACGTGGTTGGAGACACTGGAGACCTGTGGCTGGTTTCTCTGCTCCTTGTAGGCCTCCTCAAGAGGCAGCCTCTTCAGGTGTCTGCTCAGCCATTTGTCCACTTCTAACAGGACTTCCAGCTTGCTCCTGATAAAGTCTCTCTTGTTTTTAAAAGCCTCCAAAGGCCAAATCCATGCATTCTGAGTCACCTCACTTTTTTGTCTACAAGAACCCAGGAACAAGAAGACCTTCCTTTTCTATAACTTAAATCTCTCCAAGCCCTGTTTTCCCAAAGAGCAAAGGGAATAAGTAGGTGGTTACCTGCCTTTGGGGCGGGTGGGCAGTCTTTAGCCACTGCCTAGACTATGAAAAACACAATCTGATTTATCACATCTCCCTCCAAATTCATTTCCATCAGGTTGGTTACTTGTTCTAGGTGTGTGACTTAACCTCCCAGTCTCATGGGAGAGACAGACTTGTAAACAAATGCAGTAATAAAACAGGCCCAGGGCTATAATCTATTTCCATATTGAGTGTGATGAGACTACAAAAGAGGGAATAACCAATTCATCCTACCTTGTTCCACAGGGTTCCACGAGGACATGACATCTGAGTCCATCTTTGAAAGATGAATATGTATGGGATCCTGAGAGATAGAGGATGTGAAAAGGGACTCCCAGGAGAGGGGAAGCACAAGTACAAAGGCACAAAGGGCATATCTGAGGAGCAGCGGGGCTGCAGTGGTGGAAATGAAGCTTTGTAGAAAGGTAAAATTTGGAAAGGGTACTGTAAACCCTGTTAATAACTTTATCTAGACAGTCATTGCAGGACACTGAGCTCCACAGAGACAGCACCAGGGCAAGTGAGAGCCAAACAGGCACTAGGTAACTCTGAGCCTCGCTGAGGAAAAATAATTAAACACGGGCAAGGAGAGCCTAAGAAACTGAGAGGCAAAATGTCATCATATGCATCCTTTGTGCAAACTTGCTGGGAGAAGCACAAGAAGAAGCACCCAAGGCTTCAGTCAGCTTCTTGGAGTTTTCTATGGACCACGTCTATAAGGAGAAAGGAAAATTTGAAGGCATGGCAAAGGCGGACAAGGCCCACTGGAAAAGAGACATGAAAACCTGTATCTCTTATAAAGGGGAAACAGAAAAGAAGTTCAAGGATCCCAATGTACCCAAGAGGCTACCTTTGGCCTTTTTCTTATTTTGTTCTGAGTTTCACTCAAAAAATCAAAGGAGAACACCTGGGTCTATCCATTGGTGGTGTTGCAGAGAACCTGGGAGAGATGTGGAATAACACTGCAGCAGATGACAAGCGAGCAGCCTTATAAAAGAAGGCTGAAGGGAAAATCTGGAAAGGATATTGCTGTCTACTGAGCTAAAGGAAAGCTGATGCAGCGAAAAAGAGAGTCATCAAGGCTGAAAAAAGCAAGAAAAAGAAGGAAGATGAGGAAGATGAAAAGGGGGAGGAGAAAGATGAAGATGATGATGGATAAGTTGGTTCTAAGTTTTTTTTTTCTTGTCTTGTCTATAAAGCATTTAACCCCCCTGTACACAACTCACTCCTTTTTAAGAAAAAATTGAAATGTAAGGCTGTGTAAGATTTGTTTTAAAACCACACAGTGTCTTTTTCTGTATAGTTACACTGCTGAATGTGTCTCTAGCTAACCCTGTCCTGGTGGTATTTTCAACGGCTGCTAACCTTGCGTGATACAGCGTGGGAGTGTAAATTGGCATGGAAATTTTTTTTTTTTTTGTACTTTACGTGGGCCCCTCACTGTTGTGGCCTCTCCCATTGCGGAGCACAGGCTCCGGACGCCCAGGCTCAGCGGCCATGGCTCACGGACCCAGCCGCTCTGGGGCATGTGGGATCCTCCCGGACCGGGGCACGAACCCGTGTCCCCTGCATCGGCAGGCAGACTCTCAACCACTGCGCCACCAGGGAAGCCCATGGCATGGAAATTTAAAGTAGGTTCTTGCTGGTACACAATACAAATGAGTTATGTATGGGGATAGTTTTTTCATCTTCAGTTGTCTCTGATGCAGCTTATATACAAAGTAATTGTTGTTCTGTTAACCGAATACCACTCTGTAATTGCAAAAAAAAAAAAAAAAGTTGCAGCAATTTTATTGACAATCTGAATGCCTCTAAGTAAATACAGTTTTTTAAAATTAGTATTGTCCTTTTCCTAGGTCTGAAACTTTTCTTATTGAGAGGAAGCTTGTCTTTTGCCTTTGCCCATTTTGGATCACCATGAAACATTACAGTGTCTATCTTTTCAATATAGTTAGCTGATAAAAAGCTTTTGTCTACACACCCTGCATATGATGAAGGTAATAAAAGTTGAAATGAGACCAAAAAAACTCTACAGACTCCCCCCCAAAACCAAACCAAGGGCTTCCCTGGTGGCACAGTGGTTGAGAGTCCGCCTGCCGATGCAGGGGACACGGGTTTGTGCCCCGGTCCGGGAAGATCCCACATGCCGCGGAGCGGCTGGGCCCGTGGGCCATGGCCGCTGAGCCTGTGCGTCCGGAGCCTGTGCTCCGCAACGGGAGAGGCCACAACAGTGAGAGGCCCGCGTACCGCAAAAAAAAAAAAAAAAAAAAAAAAAAAAAAAACCAAACCAAAACAAAAACAATAGCAAAAACTTTATCTAAGGGCAATGGGAAGCCATAAATGGTTTTTAGCAGGAGATGGTTCTGGACTGATCAGATTTGTGTTTTAGACAATGATTGCTGGTAGGGTGGGAAGATTTGGGAGTGAGGAAGAGTAGCAAGGAGACCAGTTGTGAAGGCAGGGAAATTATTCAAAGGATATTTAGGAGAAGTGGAGTAGGAAAGAGGCTGGAGTTTAGGATGTCTCTGGACAGGAATATGGTAGACATTTGTGATTTTGCACATCCTGGGTCCACTCCTCTTTTTCAGGTTCAGAACCCCAATTTAGTTTTAGGGGAAAGAATCATTGCGATTGGGAAAGTTTGGTGGGAAGAGTTTCAGTGAAGGAGCTCTGCCCATCCCCAGCCAAGAACACGTTAGATGCTTTCTTCCTAGAATTCTAATCTTGAGCGTAAGGGCACAAAGAATGGAGGCAGAGGAGTTGAATCATCCTTTTTGGGTCTCAGCTTCCTTACGCATACAGTTGATTTAAGATCCAACCAACCCTGCATGGTAAGCAACATTCCTTTTTTTTAAAAAATTTATTTTATTGAAGTACAATTGTTTTACAATGTTGTGTTAGTTTCCACTGTGCAGCAAAGTGATTCAGTTATACATATATATATTCTTTTTCAAATTCTTTTCCATTATGGGTTATCACAGGATATTGAATATAGTTCCCTGTGCTATACAGTAGGACCTTGTTGTTTATCCATTCTATATGTAATAGTTTGTATCTGCTCATCCCAAACTCCCAGTCCATCCCTCACCCATACCCCTTCACCCTTGGCAATATGGTAGGTAACATTCTTATTCTAGATTCTCCAGTCTTCATGCCCTGAAGGAGCCATTCACCTGCACCCACCACTCAGCTCCCCAGAGCTGCTCCGGCCTCCGTCATTTCTGAGCCTGGATTTTGAGGCTTCGCTTCAAGTTGGTGAGTTGCTTCATCCTTCCAGTAAATCCCCTCTCTGCTTAAACCAGCCAGGTGCATTTCAACAGCTTTGACAACAGAACCCTATCTGGTCCTGAGGACATTAAGTGAGAGAAGAGGCAGTGGGTGTGGGCAGAAATAAGTTTAGTTTTAGTCGTGACAGGACTTTAGTTGGGAATACAGGGGCTGAAGATTTGGGGCACATCAGTACATAGTGGGGTTCACACTGTAGCTGATGAGGCCACTAAGGGAGAAGTTATTTAAAAAAAGAAAAGAAGGAGTCCAAGAAGAGAATCTGGAGGGTGTGGAAAAGAAGACAGGAAACCAGCAAAGTGACCCAAGAAGAATCAGTTAAAGGGCTGGTCAGGGAGGGGTGCAGTCCTGGCAGAAAAAGAACTTTTTCAGAGCAAGGGAGAGGTCAGTATAGTGTCAAATACCTGCAAGGGCGTCAAGGAGGAGAATGTTAATGATTGGCCAGGGGAGCACCAGGGACGTTAGAAACAGCAGACTGAGGGCAGGGGAGAGAAAAGAGTTTACCTCCCTCCCAGACTGTTGGAGCCTCAGATGAGCTGGCTTTGGTGAGCTGGGAGGGGGCCACCAAGTAAGAAGCTTGCACTCTGATTTCCCGGGGCTTCTGGAAAGAACAGTAGTGCTTGCCTCCTGTACCATCCTCCCCTCTCACGGGCATTGACAGAAATATGCTGGCAAGTCCCTACACCCCGCTGGAGCCCTCACCCACCCAGAGGGCCTGTCCTGGGGAGCTCTGTCTCAGTCACCTAGGAGCCCAGGGCCCAGCTGAGAGGCTGGAGACAACCCTGCCGTGGCTCTGGGTTCCTGCAGTGGACTCTCCCTCACAGCCCACCCTTCCACCCTGCTGTCACTAGCGTCCAAACTCATCCAACTCATCGTCTGACATTAAAGCCCTCCAAGACCAACTCCAAACCCCCTTCCACCCCCGTCCCGCTTCTCAGAAACCAAAGTTCCCTGAACACAGCTCTCTCGAAATGGCCTACACAGTCCTGTTCCTGCACCTTTGTTCACACGACACCCCTTCTCTCCTTTGATCTCCTGCCTGCACGCACACTTCACATTTTCCAAAGCATCTTCACATACCTGAGCTCACAACAGCCCTGAGGAGTAGGAAAGGAGGAAGTGGTATAGTTACGCGCCTTTTACAAATAAGGAAACTGAGGCTGGGGGAAGTAAAAGGACTTTCCCAAGGTCACACAACTAGGAAGTGGCCTGTGCAGACTTCTGGAGTCCAGTGGCTTCTAGAAGCCAGGCCCTGGAATCGTGAAGGTTAGTGCAATTGTCGCCTCCTTGCCAGCACAGGGCAGGCTGTTGGCTCCATGCAATTTGGCTAGAGGTGTTTGGGGGGCATCATGGGTGCAGTGGTCAAGAGCTGGCCTCCGGGTCCATAAGGCTTGGGTAACTTAGCCTCTGTGGGCCTCAGTTTCCTCATCTATAAAATGAACAAAACCCATTTACATCATCAGGTCATTAACTATTTGGGAAGCATTTAGAACACTACACAGTAAGTAGATTTACTTGAAAGAAAATCAGTGAACCCAGTGATTTAGGCAAGATGGCAATTGGTTGAAAAGGACTAGACCCAATCACTCGTTGTCCACAGCTTTACAGTAAAATATCCTCCTGGTAGGGAATCTGGCAGTCACAGCAGGCTGCAGAGGAAACAAAACAGATAACTGCTGTCAACATTTTGCCATATTCCCTTCTCTTCTCTTTTTCTTAACTTAAAAAAAAAATTTTAATTTATTAAATTTTAATGAAACAGACCTAGAAAAGTCAGTCATTAACTTTTCAGATGAGAGTCATTCTGATGAACCGTTGAGCACCTTTAGTGCATATTTAAGCACTGTTGCCCAGTTTTTATAATTTTTCAGGGTTTTTTTCCCTTCCCAACTAATATTTAGTCCATTACTTGTGCTCTTGACTACTTCTAAGAGCAAAGAGGTGGAACAACAGAAATGTTACTTACTTAAATGATGGCCACTTACCAAACTGTATGTGTGGTGTGATCCAAGTTTTATAAAAAATTAGACTAGAGAAGTTAAACACTTTTTTCATATGTTTAATTGCCGCTCGGTTATCCTCTTTGGTGAAATTTATTACCTTTTTATCCATTTTCTCCTGTCCATTTTTCTACTTATTGCTCCGCTCTTTACTTGCTGATTTGTAGGAATTTTCTGTATATTATTTATATCAGTTTGTCGTATTGTATATACCAGATATCTGTGTTGCAAGTAGCTTTTTTCAACCTGGGGGTTGTTTTTTCACTCTATGAATGGATCTTTCGATGATCACATGATCTAAATTTTAACATAAATTACTACAGCAGATATTTTTCTCTCAAAAAAAAATTAGTTATATCTCTGCAGGGATCCATGGCAAGGTGTGACCAGTTGTTGTCTCAGGGAGGGTAGTGTTGTGGGTGTTCTGTTTTGCTCTTCTGTGGCTTATGTCTTCCTTTGGCTCGTCTGTAAATTTTTCTGTAATGGGTATGTATTGCTGTTTTCATAAGAAAACTAGAAATAAGAACAATAGTGATAAACAATAGCTAACCTCAAACCCTTACCATATGCCAGTGTATTAAATGCTTGATGTGAATTCCCTTAATGGGTGCAACAACATAATGTAGACACTGTTATCCACTTTCTAAAGTAAACATTTTATTTCAGAATAGATTCATAGAAAAGTTGCAAAGATGTGCATAAACTGCCCAGATAGCTCACACCCAGCCTCCCCTACTGTTAACATCTCACGTCACGTGAATATCGTGTACTTGTCACAACTAATGAACGAACATGATCAATAATATTAACTAAATAAAGCCCATCCATACTTTATCCAGATTTCCTTAGTTTTTACCTAATGTCCTTTTTCTGCTCCAGAATCCCATCCAGGATATCACATTACATATAGTCATCATCTCTCCTTAGGCTCCTCTTGGCTGTGACGGTTTCTCCAACTTTCCTTGTTTTTGAAGACTTTGACGGCTTTAAGGAGTGCTGGTCAGGTATTTGTAGACTGTCCCTTTTTCAGGGTTTGTCTCATGTGTTTCATCAGGATTGAAGGAATCTCAGGATTCCTTCCTTTGGGGGAGGAAAGCCGCAGCTGTGAAGCGCCCTTCTCATCACATCCTATCAAAGGGACGTGTTATCAAGATGACTTATCACTAATGATATTGACCTCGATCACTTAGCCGAGGTAGTGTTTGCCAGGTTTCGACTAAACTAAACGTTCTCCACTCTCTTTTCACACTGCAGTCGTCAGGAAGAAGTCGCTGAGCGTGGCCCTCACTTCAGGAACGGGGAGTTCTGCTCTCTTTCTGGAGGGAGGAGTATTTACGTAAATTATTTGACATTCTTCACAGTAGATTTATCTATTCTCCTCAAATTTATTTATTTTTTCAATCATTTATTTATATCAGTATAACCTCATGGATATTCATTTTGTACTCTGGGTTATAATCCAATACTGTGTTATTTTGTCACATTGTTGCAGTTTTGGCCATTGGGAGCTCTTTCAGCTGGCTCCTGTGTCCGTTTGATATCCTTTCATTAACATCCACTTTTCACAGATGAAAAAATAAAATTGAGAGAAGATGAATTACAGCGTTGAGTCACACCACGTATGACCATTAGACACCATTGTCTCCTCTAAACACACACACACACACACACACACACACACACACACACACGTTTTAAGAAATTTTGGAGTTTGGATCAATTTTGCCCTGCTTGCAAAACTTTTCTAATTTCTCTTAGTCCATAATCTTTGCTATGGTTTCCTTATCATGCCTGTGTGTGTGTGTGTGTGTGTGTGTGTGTGTGTGTGTGTGAACGTCTAGTTTGTTCCCACAGATCCTTGTGGTTATATATTAATTCTGTTTCAATAAATAGATACTTTATTGTTGGGCATTTCAGTTATTCCAAATTTTTGCTAATATATACAACACAGAGAAGAAATACTTAGCTATAAAAAATTAGAAATTAAAAAGTAGATTTAAAACGCCTTGAAAAGATGGGCAGAAATGCTTAAAGACATCTAAAGGTTGCAAAACCACTTCGCAAGCAACTGAAAATTCAAAGACTTTCGAAACACTGGCTTTGGATATGTGTTCGTTTCCAAGGCCATCCTGCTGATCGGCCTGTTTTGGGCTAACTGCAAGGAGCCCATCTACCAGCCCCTCTTTCCCGGATAACCTCCTACAGCACATGTGGCCTGGACGCACTTCCAGACTCCTGTATGGTTCCTGCCCCCTCGGTCTGAGAGCTGCAGAGAAGGGCGTCCTCGGAGGAAGGCGCCACTGGCCCAGCACTGTGATGCCGGCCACTCCCCCTCCTTCCTCCCAGAGGCCCTGTGATCTCGGCCAGGTGGGTGGTTTGCACCCTCATAGGTTACACCCTCCATCCTCTCCGCCCAGAGTTACCCTCCCCGCACCTGCCGCCACCTGGGTCACCCCTGTATCTGCACACACCCTCCCATAACAACCCTGTGAAGGAGACAAGCACAGGAACCTGTGCCCAGAGGGGGGCCTGAGGAAACCGAGGCACAGAGGTTAAGTGAGCCAGTCAGAAGCAGAGTCAGGCAGAGCTAGAACCCAAGCATCTCCCTCAAAATCCAGGGCTCCTTCCTACTCCCTTGCTGCAGGGGGTCTCTGCTCTGGAAACTCTCCTGTGATGAGAGATACTGACCCGAGACCCTGCCTCTCTCTCCCTGTGCTTGGCGTGGTGTCTGGGCACCTCTTCAAGGGCAGTTGTCTCCTTGCTTCTGCCAGCAGAAGAGGATGCAATGGAGAGCTGAGGGGTCCCCAGCCTCTCCCCTCTGACAACAGCATCAAGGCCAGGACCAGAGTAGATAGGAGGAAACACAAATGCCAGGGCTGACACCCTGGGGTGCACCCAGGTGCAGCCCCGGAGAACCTAGACCAAGGTTCCTCAGCCTTGGCACTATTGACATTTGGGTCCAAATAATTCTTTGTTTCAGGGGCTGCCCTGTGATTGTGGGACATTCAGCAGCATCCTGGCCTCTACCCATGAGGTGCCTGTCACATCCCTACTCCAGGTTATGAAGGCCCAAAATGTCTCCAAACATTGCCAGATGTCCCTTGGGGGGGGTCAAAAATCACCCCCATTTAGAAACACTGGCCTAAACAGACAACCACTGGGTTTTCAGGACAGTGTCGGCCTTGATTGCATTTTTTCCAGAAGTATAATTTATTCAATATGTAACCAACTGTGACTTGATTTGTATACATTTAAAGAACTTTTTTGCATCATTAAATAACAAATTTTTATCAAGCATGGTGTTCTGATTTGGGGGTTTTAAAATATGGTCTCCGTGGCATGTTCTCAAAGAGAGGACAGACCTGAACTCCAGCCCTTGGCTAAAGGTCCAGATCCTGGGGAGGAACCCGGCCAGATTTGGCAGGGGGTGGAGCTGCTGACCCAAGGTGCTGGGTCATCTCTGGCTGTGACACAAACCCTTTCTGAATGTTGTGTCTGCACTGCCACCACACAGCCTCCTGGTGAGCGGGCTTTGCCCATGAAAGCAGGATGGCTGCCTGCAGAATAGTGAGAGCTCACAGCAATGGTGACCTCATCTCCCTGTGGCCTGAGTGAGCACAGGACGGAATTTACCCCACCCTCACATCCATCTTCCTACCACCAGCAGCGTGGGTAATGTGCTTCCTAGGTTAGCACTGAGTTCTCAGGCCACAGGAGCAGAAACACTGTCTCATCAAAGGACCAATATGTTTGGCCCACGTTGCAGACCCTTTCAATAAAACTTTGACCTTCAGAAAGATGGTGGGATTGGGGGAAGGGGGGTGTCTGTTTTTTGTTTTTCCCAGGATGGACCGAGTCAACTAGAGAGGGTCACTTCTGGCAGACGGACCAAGGTCTGGGACTGGAGGGAGAGGAGGCGCTGGTGGACCTGGGCTCATTGGCCAGAGGCAGGGTGGGCAGGTGACCCTCCCTTCCAGGTCAAAGTCATCTCATTTAGCTTTGTACGGTATTCCCACCTATGCCTGAAATGGAGATCCAGTCAAGCACTTTCTCTAAACTTACCTGATCTGAAGATTTACCTGGGGCACTTGTTAAAAATAAAGATTCCTAGGCCCTTTCAGCAATTCTGTCTCAGTAGGTCAGGGACTGAGCCCAGATGTTTTTAGTGCCTATAACAAACACCTCAGGCAAGTTGGGCAACACAGAGGAGGCAAATTCCTATACTTTGCCCTTGGCGTGTTATTTTCATCTAGCTCCTTTCTCTTTGAGAACTTGGCAAGTTCTGTTACAGCCCTGGGTCTCCTGAGGGTGGAACTTACCTTATCCATCTCCAGGGTCAACCAGATACCTGCAGTGATGGATGTTCAGTACATTTTTGTGGACTAAATAAGTTCTCAAATAGGCCTCTCCACATGCAAGTCACATGTACTATTTTTCTTGGAGTAGAGGATGCAGTATTTAGGATCCAAAGCTTTATAGAATTTTCTTTTAAATCTACTTTATTGAGATACAGTTTACATACAATAAAGTGTACCCATTTAAAGTATCAGTTGGATGAGTTCTGACAAGTGTGTGCTACATCCGTATAACCACAACCACAAGATACAGAATATTTCCATCAAGCCCAAGAGTCCCCTCCTGTCCCTTTGCAGTCAGTCGCCCCTGGGCCCCGGCTCCAGACAGCTTCTCTTCTTCCTGTCACTATAGATTAGTTTGCATTCTCTAGAATTACAGAATCGTACAGTATGTATTCTTTTGCATCTGGCTTCTTTCATTCAGCGTAATGATTTGAGATTCATCCATACTGGTGGGTAAATCAGTCCTTCGTATTGCTGAGTCGTATTCCATTATATGGATATGACCCCAGTTTGTTTATTCAGTCACCTGTTGATGGGCATTTAGATTGTTTCCAGATTTGGCTGTTGTAAAGAAAACCTCTATAAACATTCGTGTACAAGTCTTTGTGTGGACATATGTTTTCATTTCTCATGGAATTTTCTAGGACTGGGGTAGAGGTAGCCAGGAGTAGGGACATCAGAAAAAGCCCTCCCTCATCTATTAAGTCAATAAACATTTATTAGGATGATGATGTGCCAAGCCTGAACTACAGGCTAAGAAAGCCAGGTCAAAGAGGGCTCTCATGACCTTTCAGTGTGGTCAGCATCGTGGCAGAAATGCCCTCTGCGGAAGGGGCTAGCCCAGCCAAGGAGACCCGAGAGGGCCTCAGAAATCTTCAGACCATGTTCCGCTAAGAAGGCTTAATTTTGAATGCAGGTGTGTGAGGGAACATTTTTAATGGCTCAGAGGGAAAGACTCCTTAACTAAATTATCACATTTTTTTCCTCTTAACACCAAGGTAAATTTCCCTAAATGGGAGTTTCCACTGGGAAGAGAAAGAAGTGTGGACAGACCCTTCTGAGAAAAGTGAGCCTGGGTAAGTTTTCTGGAAAATCAGAAAGAAAAGTATATTAGTATATCACAAACTGGGTGGCTTAAACAAAAGACATTGATTCTCTCACGGTCCTGCAGACCAGAGTTTGGAATCACGGTGCCTGTGGAGCCGCACTCCCTCTGGAGGTTCTAAGGGAGAATCCTTCCTTGCAGCTTCCAGCTTCCAGTGGCTCCAGGAATTCTTTGGCTTGTGGCAGCATCTAATCCCTGCCTCAGTTTTCACATGACCTTCTTCCTTGTGTCCTTTTTATTGTAAGGACGTGAGTCCAGTAGATTAGTGTCCACCCTAAAATCCAGGGTGATATCACCTTGAGATCCTGAACTGATTACATCTGCCGAGATCCTATCCAAGTTAAGGTCACATTCACAGGTACTGGGGGATAAGGATTAGCTATATCTCTCTCAGGGTGGGCGGTGGAGGGGACACAATTCAACCCAGCGGAGAAGAAAAACTACCAAGAGTTTAAAAAACTCTGGGCCAGAAACTAAATAAAATAAAAATAATAAAAGTCAATATTATTTAGAGTTTCCTATGTGCTAAGAACCGTCCTAAACACTAGACGTAAATTATCCCATTTAAACTCCTTGGCAGTTCTGAGGCAGGCGAGATCACTTGCTGCAATTTGATGAAGGAGGAAACCACAGGTGGTACCAGGTGCTTCATTAACATGTTCACGGTTGGTCGCACAGCCTACAGATAAGCGGCCCAGGCCCAGAGCCACTGCATCACTTTACCTGCAGCAGGTGTTGAGGAGAAGTGCATCGCAGTGCAGGCTCTGCCCCTAAAGTTCTTGGAGGTCTTGGACATCTTTCTCCTTTCAGGTCTTGGGGGAGTTCTGTGTAAGGGGTGGGAGTGACTTCTCAGAGCCTAGACCTTGGGAAGCGAGCAGAGGTGGTGGGTGAGTCTACCGCCGGCTGGCTCTGTCCACGACTTCTTTTAACCCTTGAGCCTGGGGGCCACCATTGAGGCAGAAGGGCCAGACAGATCTTAAGAGTAGGGCAGCAGTTCCAGCATCCACAAGGCGGCAAGAATGAGGGTGCTCAGGATGAGGCTGGCTTGCAGCTGGGGGCTGCCTTGGGAGTCCCAGCCACCTGGGGAAGAGGTTTTCCCTGCCTGGGAGCCAGGATGGGCCAGGCACCCACCTTCTTAGCCTGGTATCTAGGAATGGGCTGTGGAAAGTAAAATTCTGACAGCACCGCAAATGACCAGCTAAGAGGCAAAGAGGAAGCAGTGGATAGATGGGTCCTCTCCCAGTTCAGCCAGTCCTCCTTCCTCCACTTGAAGGATTTATTCTCTTCTCCCCATTCTTCCTTAATCAATCTACTTTCTTCAGGTAATCAATGATCTGCCCATTACCCAGATCAACCTAGGAAAAGCTGAGGCCAGTAACTGACCAACCCCAGCTCCAGTGTGGAGTTGAGCAGTTTAGAAAAGCAGTCAGCACACATTCATTCATTCATTCATAGCCCAGCCGTCACCCTCCAGGTGATTCTGATGCAAGTTTGAAAACACCTGCCCTGCATCATCCTACCCCCTCAAAGATTCAGGCAGGCCAAAGTCATCTCATTTTCTTTTATAATAGGGTGCCCAGACTGGCAGATGAAGGAAATAGCCTCTCTCTGGAGTTTAGTAAAGACCTTTGAAAACTTTGAGAACAATGTGGGAAAATGTGGAGAAGACCAGTGAGGAGGGAGGCTGGATACAGCACGACAGTGTGCTATCATTCCAGAGGCACAAGTAGGACCAACGGCAGTTGGACAGTCGCACCCAAAGAGTGTTAGTTAACAGGTTAGTTACAAATCTGGCAGGAGGTCTCTACTGAGGAGCCACAGGATTCTGCCCAGTTTGACCTTTTTAATCAACGCTGTGGAAGATGGCATAGCATCAGCTCGGTAGGTGGCACAAACTGGGGGAGATGGCAAATACACTGGATAACAGAATGAGGACCAAACATGATTTTGACCAAGGAGAAAGAGATATAAATATAAAATCCAGCACAAAGTCGCCATGTATGATTGCGTAGGCTGTTGACTACCCAAGTGCACCTTCCGAGTTGAGGAACTAAATGGGGGCTGAAATTCAGCCAGCTCTGCACTCAATTCCACCCAAAAGAAGAGAACCCTTTTAAAATTTCACATTGAAGGTATTTTATGAATTTGCAGCAATGCTGGCTTATCATTTTTTCTACTGGAGTAAATATATATATATATAACATAAAATTTGCCATTTTAATCATTTAAAAATGTTAAATTGTGGTACAATATACATAAGAGTTACCATTTTAATTTTTTTTAAGTGTACAGTTCAGTGGCATTAAGTATATTCACATTGTTTTGCAACCATCAGCAATATCTATTTCCAAAATATTTTCATCACCTTAAACAGAAACTGTACCCATAGAGAAACAACTCCTCATTTGCCCCTCCCCCCAGGCCCTGGTAATATCTGATCTACTTTGTCTCTATGAAGTTGCCTATTTTATTTATTTATTTATTTATTTATTTATTTAATTTATTTATTTATTGTGTGGTACGCGGGCCTCTCACTGTTGTGGCCTCTCCCGTTGCGGAGCACAGGCTCCGGACGCGCAGGCTCAGCGGCCATGGCTCACGGGCCCAGCCGCTCCGCGGCATGTGGGATTCTCGCGGACCGGGGCACGAACCCACGTCCCCTGCATCGGCAGGCGGACTCTCAACCGCTGCGCCACCAGGGAAGCCCGAATCTGCCTATTCCGTACAAGTGGAATCATACAATATTTGTCTTTTTGTATCTAGCTTATTTCACTTAGTGTGATGCCTTCAAGTTTTATCCATGTTGTAGCATGTATTGGAGCTTCATTCCTTTTATGGCTGTATAGTATTCTATTGTATGTATATACAGGCATACCTTGGAGATATTTTGGGTTTGGTTTCAGAGCACCACAATAAAGAAAATATCTCAATAAAGCAAGTCACACGAATTTTTTGGTTTCCCAGTGCATAGAAAAGCTATGTTTACACTATAGTGTAGTCTATTAAGTATGCAATAGCATTATATCTGAAAAAACAATGTACGTAACTGAATTAAAAAATACTTTATTGCCCAGAAATTCTAACCATTATCTGAGCCTTCAGCGAGTAATAATCTTTTTGCAAGAGTAACATCAAAAATCACTGATTACACATCACCATACAAGTATAATAATAATGAAGTTTGGGCTTCCCTGGTGGTACAGTGGTTAAGAATCCGCCTGCTGATGCAGGGGACACGGGTTCGACACCTGGTCTGGAAAGATCCCACATGCTGCAGAGCAACCAAGCCCGGGTGCCACAACTACTGAGCCTGTGCACCTAGATCCCGTGCTCTGCAACAAGAGAAGCCACAGCAATGAGAAGCCCGCATGCCGCAACGAAGAGTAGCCCCCCACTCACCGCAACCAGAGAAAAGCCCATGCACAGCAACAAAGATCCAATGTAGCCAAAAAAAAAAAAATAATAAGTTTATTTTTAAAAATAAATAATGAAGTTTGAATTACTGTGAGAATTACCAAAATATGAGACAGAGACAGGAAGTGAGCAAATGCTGTTGGAAAAATGTCACTGATAGACTTGCTTGTTGCAAGGTTTCCACAAACCTTCAGTTTGTAAAAAAAATGCAACATCTGCAAAGTGAATAAAGTGAAGCACAATAAAACAAAGTATGCCTATACCATACTTGATCCACTCATCTGTTGATGGACACGTGGGTTGTATCTACCTTTGAACTGTTGTGAATAATGCTGTAATAAACACTGGTGTACAAGTGTTGGTTTGTGTCCCTGTTTTCAGTTCTTAAGGGTATATACATAGGAGTGGAATTGCTTGATCATATGGTAATTCTATGTTTAGATTTTTGAGGCAGTGCCAAACTTGTCCACAGTGGCTGCACCATGTTAGATTCCCAACAGGATGGACAAGAGTTCCAATTTCTCCACATCCTTGCCAACACTTGTTTTTTATTTTAATTAAAAAAAAAATTCTAGCCAGCCTTGCAGGTGTGAAGTGGTATCTGATGGTGATTTTGATTTGCCTTTCCTTAATGACTAGTAATGTTGAATATCTTTTTAATGTGCTTATTGATTATTTGTATATCTTCTTTGGAGAAATGTCTATTCAAGGTCTTTTGACCATTTTTTAATTGGGGTGTTTGTCTTTTTCTTGTTGAGTTGTAGGAGTTCTTTATATATTCTGGATATTAAATCCTCATCAGATAAATGATTTGCAAATATTTTTTCCATTCTGTTTGTTGTTTTTTCACCCTCTTGATAGTGTTTTTTTTTGTTTTTTTTTTCCCTTTGCGGTACGTGGGCCTCTCACTGCTGTGGCCTCTCCCGTTGTGGAGCACAGGCTCTGGACGCGCAGGCTTAGCGGCCATGGCTCACGGGCCCAGCCACTCCGCGGCATGTGGGATCTTCCTGGACCAGGGATCGAACCCGCGTCCCCTGCATCGGCAGGCGGACTCTCAACCACTGCGCCACCAGGGAAGCCCCTTGATAGTGTCTTTTGTTGTACAAAAGTATTTAATCTTGTGAAGTCCAACTTATTTATTTTTTTCTTTTGTCACTTGTGCATTTGGTATCATATTTAAGAGACCATTGCCAAACCTAACGTCGTAAATAATTTCCCTTATGATTTCTTCTACAAGTTTTATAGTTTTAGCTCTTAAACGTAGGTCTTTTTTTTTTTTAATAAATTTATTGATTGATTGATTTTTGGCTGTGTTGGGTCTTCGTTTCTGTGTGAGGGCTTTCTCTAGTTGTGGCGAGCGGCGGCCACTCTTCATCCCGGTGCGTGGGCCTCTCACTATCGCAGCCTCCCTTGTTGCGGAGCACAGGCTCCAGACGTGCAGGCTCAGTAGTTGTGGCTCACGGGCCCAGTTGCTCTGCAGCATGTGGGATCCTCCCAGACCAGGGCTCGAACCCGTGTCCCCTGCATTGGCAGGCAGATTCCCAACCACTGTGCCACCAGGGAAGCCCAAACGTAGGTCTTTTTTATTCATTTTTTAGTTTATGTATGATATAAAGTAGGAGTCTAATTTCATTCTTTTGCATGTGGATATCCACTTTTCCCAGCACCATTTTTTGAAAAGATTCTTTTTCCCATTGAATGGTCTTGGCACCTTTGTGGAAAGTCAGTTGACCATAAATTTGAGGGTTTATTTCTTGGCTCTCAATTCTGGTCCTTTAGTCTATATATCTATCCTAATGTCAATACCACACTGTTTTGATTACTGTAGATTTGTACTATGTTTTGAAATTGGGAAATGTGAGCCCCCCAACTTTCTTCTTCTTTTTAAGTTTCTTTTGGCTATTTAGGATTCCTTGATATAGAATTCATTGATATTCTATATGAATTTTAGGATGGGTTTTTCCAAACACGGTTGACCCATCGTTTTTGATTAAAAAAAAAAAATCAGTGTCATCTGTCCACAGTGGGGAGGGGATCTGGCATAGAACCAACTTGAGCCAATACTGCTCTGTGGTTGCCAAACAGCAAGTGATGTTGGGCTGTATTTAAACCCGTGCAGGAGGAGAGAGGGCCCTGTCTCCTGTGCTTTACCCACTGAGGCCCACATTTTTCTAGAGGATTCTTGAGACCATAGATGATGTTTCCAGAGACAGGATAATATATATAGTGAATAAACTCAATTGAGGAAACTTGGGATATGACTGGGTGGAGTTAGAGGAAGAGGGTGCATGGTAACTTTCAAATATTTGGACGGCTCCACCCTCTACCCAAACTTTCTTTCTCCTCTTCCACCTATAAAACAAAAGCTCACCCTACAGATGAATGAAGACAAACAAATGACCAGGCGCCAGCCAAAGCTGCCCTGTTTCTAACCATTGGTGTGGTTTTTAACTACTAGACCAGTTCAAGTCTCTAACAAGCTGCCTACCTTGGGAGGGGGTGAATTCCCTGGGATGAGCAGTGTCCAAACAGAGGCCAGGTGATGGGTTACTGAATCAGTACGGCAACAGGAGTCAGTGACCCCAGAGACTCTTTCAATCATGGAACAGGGCTTGTAAAAGATCTTGTCTGAGAGTGTGACCCCCTTCTCCTCCCAGGGCATCCTCTCTGTGACGGCTGCTGCAAAGTGTGCTGGGAATGATGTGGCTGCCAACAGGAATCTACTTCTTCAAGTGATGTTTCAATATCACTTTTAAAGGAGGCAGGGTGATGTTCTGGGAAGAGCAGACGGACGTAGGTTTGAATCCCAGCTGGGTCTCTAGCTATATAGCCCTGACAAGTTACCTAATCTCTGCAAGCCTCAGTTTCCTAATCTGTACAATGGGAAAATTATACCAACTATAGCTGACCATATGCAATCTGTCGGCCTCCAGCCAGTTCTGGGGACACCAACCCCCACAGCTCTGTCCCACCCTCTTGCTGCAGGGGTGGGCATGTGACCTGGCCTGGCCAATTATGGTTGCCTTCCGCCTGTCCACTGAGTAGATATGGGACCCTCATAGGAGCCAGTCAGAGTCTCCCCAAGTGGTCTGCTCTACACACAGAGAGCAGGCCTCTCTCTTCCTCTGGGATTCAGTGATATAAAGGCCATCTGGGCCTCAGCTGCCTTGGGCATCTTTCCTGCTTTGCAGGGAGAATGTGCCTGAGAGCAGAGCCAATATAGAGGGGAGTCAGGTTAAGAGCTGGAGCTAATGAGAGACAGCCCAGACTAATCTGACTCCCTGGACCCAGCTATGCCTAAAGTCCACTCTTATTTTTATCAATTATGTGAGCAATAAATTCCGGTTTCGGCTTAAGCTAATTTGAGTTGGGCTTCTGTCAGTAGGAACCCAAAAAGTCCTAACCAGTATATCTTTCTGCAGGGCAGTTGTGTGGATTCAAAGAAATATTGCCAAGCACCTGGCACTTAGGCAGGCATTTTGTGAGAGCCCAGCAAGCCTGGTTTTCTGGTGTAACCATAATGGACAACAGTGGAACAGGGTGTTTGTTCGGGTGTTTGAGACAAGCGAGAATGTGATCCCCGCTGCGCCAATCAGCGTTTCCCTGGGTTGTTCTGAGGGGTGCAGTGGGGCAATTTCTTCTCCCCTTGAGCCACGAAGCTGGATTTCTGTAACCACAGCTGCCCGCAACCAAGCTCCCTGTCCCCTGAAGAAGCCCACATGCGGTGGGAGAGAATGACACCAACCCCCAAAGAGAAGAAATAAGAGAGCAGGTCAAGAATGAGAGAGGGCTTCCCTGGTGGCTCAGTGGTTGAGAGTCCGCCTGCCGATGCAGGGGACACAGGTTCGTGCCCCGGTCTGGCAAGATCCCACATGCCGCGGAGCGGCTGGGCCCGTGAGCCATGGCCGCTGAGCCTGCGCGTCCGGAGCCTGTGCTCCGCAATGGGAGAGGCCACAACAGTGAGAGGCCCGCGTACCGCAAGAAAAAAGAGTGAGAGAGGTGGGGACGTGTGTGCCCAGCCGTGTGCCCAGCCGCCAGAGTTCTGAAGGCGGGCTGCCCCCTCCCCTGCCCTTCCAGGTACCACATGAGCCAACAAACTGCTTTTTTTCCTTCAGCCTGAGCTGTATTTCCATCCCTTGCCAATGAAGGATTCCTGACTAACGTGCCCAGAGGCCAGAGGGTCCCACTGACCCACTGGGCACCCAGCTGACCCACTGGGTCAGCTCTGCCGCTGGGACAGTCCGTCCCTGGCTCCCGGCGTGGGAAAGGCCAGCATCCTTTCCTGTCAAGCAGCTCTCACACCTCATGTCCCTCCTGGATGGGACAGATAGGGCCAATGCAGGATGCTGATGTCACAGTTGAACGTCCTCCCCAACTGCCACCGTTTAAACCCTTTGACTAAACTGTTGCCTTGTCTGTAAACTGTGTCCTATCCAGTAGGCAGGCCTGTTGTAATGACTGCACAGCGTCCCGCCTAGTTTAGGGAGTAGGTTGGGTTCCCCTTTGCCCCTGGTGGGCGACGGTGAGAGCATGAGTGGTCTGGGCTGAGCCCCCATGACAAGTTTGACACGTGGCGAAACAGGCAGGAGGGGGCCTGGGTGATCCTCGGAGCGCCCTCACCCCAGGCCTCACCATGCTCTGCCCTGTGTGCCCAGCACAGTGCCCTCCACCTCTTCATTCATGTGACCCCAAAGTGGTGAGAACCAGGGACAGCAGATCCCTCTGGGCCTGGGTAGTTCAGGTTTCTGAACAGGTGAGGCTTCTCACTCAAATCCCTCCTACTTCAGGGGACAGACGGATGAGCTCTGGGGAGGAGGGGGCACCTGATCCAAGGAGTAGACCCGTGACATAAAAGGAAGGATCCCAAGCTCCACGTTCTGCTTCCCTCGGCTGGTTCTTCACTTTTTCCCACTTGTGGAACCTGCGCTGGGCTCTCTGGACCTGTTTTCCTGCCCGTCATTGGGGGAGAAGGGAAGTTAGCTCTCAGCCCTGGCAGGGGGCCTGATGGAGGCACAGGAGGAAGTGCCTTCGTGTGACGGGGGAGGGGACTTCTGAGCCTCTGAAATGATGCCCTGGGACTCAGACCAGAGTCTGATCCGCAGGTGTTGATGGAAGCTGCCAGCGTGGCACCTGGAAGAGGGAGCACTAACTCTAACCCTAACCCTCACCCTCACCCAGCCTGGGCCCGGGGGAGGGAGTCCTGGGAAGGGTAAGTTTCCACCAGTGAGCTAGGAAAGTGGGGAGGACCTGGAAAACAGGGTGCTGTCCAGAAACATGGGGGACTGGGCAGCCCTGGGCATTTAGGAGGTCACCGTGCAGGGCCGGGGAGGCATCTTGAGGACAAGCCACACTAATGCCACACACCAGCCTGAGGCTCAGGCTCAGCCAGTGGCAGGGCCCAGCCTCGATGTGAGGAAAGGCAAGTTCTGCGAGCAGCTCAGCTGCTCTCGTGAAGATGCCCTGTGGCAGCAGAGTAGGGGGAAATAGGGACCACTGTGGGAGGCGTTGAGGGGAGCACTGTCAGGGGCAGAGATGCATCAAACATAGTCTACTCTTTGAGCTTCCCTGGTGGCGCAGTGGTTGAGAATCCGCCTGCCAATGCAGGGGACACAGGTTCGAGCCCCGGTCTGGGAATCTCCCACATGGCGCGGAGCAACTGGGCCCGTGAGCCACAACTACCGAGCCTGCGCGTCTGGAGCCTGTGCTCCGCAACAAGAGAGGCCGCGATAGTGAGAGGCCCGCGCACCACGATGAAGAGTGGGCCCCGCTCGCCGCAACTAGAGAAAGCCCTCGCACAGCAACGAAGAGCCAACACTGCAAGAATTAATTAATTAATTAATAAACTCCTACCCCCAACATCTAAAAAAAGGAAAGAAAAACCACAGTCTACTCCCAGGCCCTCAAGGAAGGAGAGCTGTTGATGGTAAAACACATTGTCTCCTTAAACCTTAGGAGAGGCTGGGTGGAGAGAGGGGGAGGGGGACAACTTACTCCCATTTCCCAGGTGAGGAAACCAGAGCTATGGAGCCATTTGCCTAAGGTGACCCAGCTGAGAGGTAGCAGAGCCAGGCAGAAGTCAGGTCCATCTGCCAGTCCAAGCTCTTCCTACGGTGGCCCTGCTGGAAAGCCGAGCTGGGGGCAGAATGGAAAACCGCCCCCAGCAGGGCACCCAGCCCCATCGTGGGTCCTGGCTCCACTGGCTACATCCGAGGTGGTGATGGAGGAGGGGATGGGGTGTGGTGGGGTGGGGAGGGCATGACCCTCAGAGAGGCTAGACTGGGCCCGGGCCCTGCTCCACCACTGTGGCCAGACACGCTGCAGGTTTTGGATTTGGGGCTCCAAGTAGGCCCTCTCAGGGCCTCTCTCCCCAGGTCCTCTCCCTAGGACCTCTCTGCCCAGGTCTCCTAGCCACCTCCACCCTCCGGGACCTGCCTTCCTCTCAGAGGCTCCTAAGCAGAGGCCCCCCCCCCACCCACCCATCCCACTTTGAAATGCCTTCCCATCTTTCAGGTCGCCTCTCTATGAAGTCCTCCCCTTCTGGCAATGTTCCCGTATGTTCATTAAGCATCTGCCCTGTGCCAGAAGCCTGAACCCAGCCAAAATTCTGGGTTTGGGGAAAGGGACGTACCAGGATTGAGGGAGCCCAGACTGGAGGGAGGAGCCAGATGAGGCACAGGGAAGGAAAGGACTTTTGACCTGAGACTTGGAAAATACTGGTGCATTTAGAGAAATATGAGAGGAGGGACAGAGGGCCATTCCACGCAGACAGGAAGTGGGGTTTCCCTGTCGTGGAAGATGAACCGCCCAAAGCTCTTTCTTCCTACCTCCCTGTGGACCTGCCATCTTGTCTGTTGGCAGCCTGAGAAATGGGACCAGGCCATGCTTCCTTGGGACCCCTCAGAGCCCTGAGAGCAAGAAGATCCGGAGGGAGTATTGGATAGGACAAACGGAGATCACGTTCAGCCCCTCCTCCTGGGTCAGCTGGTCCCACATCCTACGTGAGCATGAGGCACAGGCTTCAGAACACTTGCTGGTTCCCCCAACTCTGTGTGACCATCAGGGTGGCCCCATTTCCTCTCGCCCTTTGCAGGATAAATAGACGAGTCTATTTCAGAGATGAGGACCCTTGAGGCTCATGGGGTCAAAGCCACAGAGCTAGAGGTGCAGCTGGGATTTGCACTCAGGTCTCTCTGGGGGCACAAGGTCTTTGCTCTTACTTCCCTCAGCGTCATTGCCTGGCAGCGGGACTAGCCAGAAATTAGGATGGAGGCACAGAGAGTAGGCCTGGATCCCCCCAGAGGCAGCAGCCAGCAGGCTGGGAACCCCTGACCTGAAACAGGCCTGCAGCAGTGGGCGCAGGGGCTCCAGGCCCCAGACTCCAGGCCTGGATGACTCCAGATCCCCACCTAGTGGTAGCAGGGAGCTACTGCCACACCACCCAGGCAGCTCAATGAGACACAGATCTAGCCAGGTCACCAGTAACCCATCCTCCAGCAACAAACACCCTCTCTCGTAGGAGAGAGAGGAGGTCCCATCAGCTGGCACTGGGGTTCATTGCCCTCATGATTTCTCTGTAGCGACCCAGTCGCATGTCCGGAGCTCTGTGCTCAGCCGCAGACACTCTATCACACAGGCCCCTCTGGCTACATCTAGCCTAAGCATCCAGGTCTAGGCCAGATTCCCCAGGCTCAGGGACTTGGCAGCCTGTCACCCCAGACAGCAGGGTCTCACTGGCCTGCACTGGCCTCCAGGGTAGAAGGGGGTCACCCAGCTCTGGTGGGCTCAACCCTGGCTGCTGCCCAGACCAGAAGAGAATTTGCCCCGTCCCCAGATGGCCCCCAGGCCCCCATCCTCAGGCTCCTCCAAAGGGGCAAGGCCTCAGGAGGGGCAGGGAACCAGTGTTCACTGTGCCAGGCACTGTTCTAAACAGCACCTCAGTTAATCCTCAAACAACCCCATGAGCTAGATACTATTATCTCCAGTTTGAAGAAGTGATGGGGGAGGGGTAAACTAATTTGCCCAAGTCACACATTCATTAAATACTAACAACAAAACAATGTGCGTGGGCACCACACTCAGAAGGGGGGCCAATGGGAAGCTTCCTGGAGAAGGAAGTGATTCCAGGCAGAGGGCAGAGCCATGGGTGTGAGAAGTCCCTGAGGCAAGGTCAGAAAGGTTAACCTAGACCTGGGCAGGTGGACAGCAGAGCGGGAGGGGGGCGGGGCAGGGGGGAGTAGGCAGGACTCATACAAGCCTCACTGCCAGGCTAAGGAGTCTGGACTTGACCCCAAGAACACAGGAAGCCTTTGGAGGGCATTAAACAGGGCAGCGACCCCATCTCATCTGTGTTTTGGGAAGGTCCTGCTGGCAGGAAAAATCAGTGGGGAGACACACTGGCAGGCTCCCTACCATCGCAGGTGGAGGGGTTTGCCCTGGAGTGGGGGGATGGAGGGGTATCTGTTGCTCAAGGCAGGGACTCAGTAGCAGCAAACGCCCAGAGGCCAGAGAGCCCCAGAGCCCCTCGGGAACAGAGAATCACCCAGCACATCTGGAGAGCAGGGTTTGAGGGCTGGGAGGGCCCTTAGTCCATTCGGGCTGCTGTAACAAAATTCCACAGACTGGGTACCTTCTAAACAACAGACATTTATTTCTCCCAGTCCTGGAGGCAGGAAGTGTGAAATCAGGGTGCCAGCATGGTCCAGTGAGGACCTTCATCCGTGTCAGAGATGTCCCATTGTATCCTCACGTGGTGAAAAGGGGAAGGGGTCTCTTTTATAACAGCACTAATCCCATTCAAGAGGACTCCATCCTTATGACCTAAGCTCCTCCCAAAGATTCCACCTCCTAACACCATCACCTTGGGAGTTAGGTTTCAACATGAATTTGGGGGGGACACAAATATTCAGACCACTGCAGCTTTGACCCTTCTCCTGCAGAGGCAAGTCCTCAGGCAAGATATACGCCCTCCTCCCTGGGCCTCAGTTCCTCAGGAGAGAGAGGAGGCCCCATTGGCCGGGACTGAGGCCCTTGGCCCTCAGGGGCTCTCTGTGCAGACTCCAAGTGAACATGGAACTTTTGGTCCAGGGCCTGGCAAACATATCCTGGTGGGGCCAGGTGTGGGCCCTGCTTCTGGAGGGTACATTTCACTTACTCATTCATTCATTTATTCAGCGAGTGCTTTTTGCACCCCTTCCATGTGTTAAGCAGTTTCAGGTCTGGAGACCCAGAAATAAGCAAAGCAGACACCAGCCCTTCCTTAAGGGAGCCAATGATCTCATAGGAAACAGAGACCTTAAGCAAATATATCCCTTCCCAGAGGAGGTGTGGCAACACAGAGGGGTGGGGTGGGAAAGGGCTTGGCCCCAGCAAACTGGGAGCAGAGAGAGAGCCTCGGAGCCTCAGAGAGGCTGGGGAACTGGTTTCTCCATGGAAAATCATCCCCACCAAGCGTCTCCATGTAGGCTTGTCTCTGTGTGTTTGCAAGCATGTGTGTCTGTGTGGTAGGTACAGGTATATGTCTGTGTCCATTTGTGAGTCTGAGTGTGTTTCTCTATATGTCTCTGTGTGTTTGTATGTGGTTGTTAAGGAAGTGCCTCTGTGTGTTTGGGGAAGGTGTCCATATATGACTACATTTGTGTGTCTGTGTGTGTTGGTGCTAGCATGCTATGTATGGGTCTCCACATACGTGCATGCATGTGTGTGGGTGTCTTTGTGTGAGTGACAGGGTGACCTCCTGGGTGATTTGCTAAGATCTAAGGGGTTTCTCAGAACTTGATCTAGCGATACTAAAGTCAGAACTGCTATGGACACACCATGACAGTTGCGGGAGACCAAAGCTGGGAGAGTGGACAGACCCTCCGAGAAGGAAATGAGACCCAAAGTGGGGCAGGGCTAAATAAGGACCAGTCCCACAAGAGTCCGCCATGGGGGGCTGGGCTGAATGCCCAGTGGCACTTGGAGGTCCTGGGGCTGTCACCCCAGACAGCAGGGTCTCACTGGCCTGCACTGGCCTCCAGGGTAGAAGGGGTCACCCCTTCTACCCTGTAGGAAAGAGGGCTCCAGGAAAGAGCTTAGGCTTAGGGTCGGCCAGACCTTGCCATGACCCGTGACCTGCTTCTTAGCAGCTCTATAACCTTGGGCAGGCCTCTAAGGCTTGGTTTTCTCTTCTATAAAATGGGGATGAGCATACCCACTACCCAGCTGAGAATGCAATAAGAGAAGGCATGCCCAGCGTTGAGCACATGGTGGGTGTTCCACAGCCCCTCCCCTCGGGCTGAGGAGAAGGTGTGTCGGGGCCAGAGGATACCTTGTTCTCTTGGGGACTGAAATCAACAATAAGGAGACCAAACATCCCTGAGCTTAGCACTTGCCACGCGACATCCGGTGTACACAGAGGAAGCCCCTGCCCCCACCAGGGGGCCCTGCCCCCTGCTGGGCTGACATGAAGAGGGGAGGCCACCCTTCCCCTGGTGTCCTAGTCTTGGGCTCCGAGTCAGGCTGCTTCTCCCATGGACACGCGGCCTGGCGGACCACAGAGGGCACCCAGCCCCTTTGCCCTTTCCCAGCCATGAGGCTGACTCTCACCCATCGTCACTTCATCAGCTAACATTTCCAAGGACCAGGCCCGTGGGATTGTGAAAGAGCTCTTCCTTTATTTACTGGATGGCCTGGGGCACTTCGCTTCACCTCCCTAAACCTCACTGTCATGGGCTGTGAAATGGGGATTCGCAGTCAACAGCCTGCCAGTGAGGGTTCAGTGAAAGCCCATACACAGAAGTGCTTTGAATGCCCCCAAAGCCTTCCACCAGCTAAGGAATTAGCCTGCTGGGTATCCCAGGTCTGGGGGGCACCCTTAAGCATGGGTGCCTGAATGCCCTCCATCAGTATCCCCTTCTCTCTTTGGGAAGAAGCCACAGGCAGTGGGCAAACTGTGGTGCTGGGTGCCAAACCCACCCTCCACCAAGCTGTGCCTCTCCTGCAGTTTGTGCCAAGGTGGAAGGGGGTTGCAGGGCTGGGGTGGTGGGGAGGGAACCACATCTCACAAGGAGTGGAGGCAGCTGGAGCCAGCCGGTTCCCTGAGGGTTTCAGGACCTGGAATGTGATTTCCTAATTGTGAATTCATTCTGGCCACCAGCCTTACCCCCAACCCCAGGAATCTCAGCAACAACAGCCTGGGTCTGTGGATAACCCCGCCTACCCTCCAGGCTTGGGTTCCTCAAACATTAAATGGAAGCAGAGTCCCAGCCTCTTATCTGACTGGGGTTCACTGGGAATTAGAGAGCAAGGTCACCTGGTCACTCACAGACCAATGTGATTTTACTCCGAACCACTTATCTTCAGGAGGAGGATTTGGCCCAGAGAAGAAAGTCACATTGTCCAAGGTCACACAGCAAGACTCACAGCTTGACTTTACACCTGTCTCCCCAGCTTCAGCGGGAGATGGACATGTAGATAACTACTAAATTACCATAGGTTTGATTCTATCCTGTGTTATACATTGAAGGGGAAAGAGCTGGAGGCTTAGGGCAGGAAGGACACTCGGCTGGGGTCACACAACAAGCTGGTAACTGTGTCGCAGCTTTCTAGCCGTGTATCCTTAGTTAATAATAAGGGAGGTAATCTCCGAGAGTGCCAGAGCTCACCTGGGGACTTTAAGCGTCAGCTGGAATCAGCCTTCCAAACCTCGGGCCCGAATCAAACTGGCAATAGGACATTGGGCCTCACACTCGCCCGTCCCCATTCAAACCTGACCCGGAACCTTGGTGGCTTTTAAACCCGAGGGAGAGATTCTCAGGCTGACCCCTGTGCCCTCTCCAGTCCCCACAGCTTCCCACTGGAACAACGCAGACCCGAAGCCTCCCCAGGGCTTCTGGCACCGGGGCCCACGGAGGCAGGACCCTGGGGAAGCAGCTCCGCAAGTCTTGCCCCGGGGTGGCAGTGGGGGACCGGGGGCCCATCCTGCCCCTGAAGACGGGTGGGGGAGGAAGGCGCCTCAGTGCACCTCCCGGCGGGAGGCCCACTGGATCCCGCCCAGCATCCGGGAGCCGCCTCAACCTGCTATCTCCCCACCCCGCACCCTCGTGGGGGCCCCGCCGGGCAAAGCAGTTCGTCCGGCGCGCGACGGGTCCAAGCCCACAGCCCCGCTTCTGAGACGTCCGGAAGGCGGGAGTCAGGCGGCCTCCTGCCCCGGGAGGGATCGCAAGGGCCCTAGCCCGCCCGGCACACAGAAGGCGGCCGGTGGGTGTTTGCAGCCGGGGCTTCGCAGGTCGGAGAGCTGGCCCGGCAGGGTGGCCCCGAGGAGAAGGGAAGCCCCCATCCCGAGCCTAGGACAATCCCATCCTTGTGTCTGCAGCCGCTGTCCAGAGCTTCCTTCGGGCTCCGCGGAGCGCCTCGGTCTCTTGGCTGTCTGCCTGTGCCCGTCTCTGGGCCTGGATCTACGGTAGTCTGTGGCTCTGCCTCCGTGCCGCTCTTGCTGCGGCTCTCGGTCCACCCCAGCTCTAGCCCGGGGCGGGCTGTCCGGCTGCAGCCCTGCCCCTGGCCTAGAGCGCCATCTGGTGGGCATATGGAGAGTTGCCACGGTCCCCGGACAGGGCTCGCTCCAGGTCCGTTCCTGGCCGGGAGCTGAGGAAGGTACCAAAAGCAGGGGCCTGGCGAAGAGAGGCGGCCGTCGGCTCTGGGAACCTGGTGCTTCAGGAATGAGTGAGAGGTGGGGTGAGCGGGTCCGTGCCTCCAGAGAACCCAAAAGGAGCTCCAAGGGCAAATCAAAGTCCCCGGCGCGTTCAGACGGAGACAGGAACGTATTCAGTGAGGGTGACCAGGCTGCACTGCCAAGGGTCCTCCTGGGGGAGTGCCCAGAGAGGACCCGGAGCTCAGGCTCCTCAACCTTTGCCCCTTACCCCGGGCGCTCACAGGTCTCCCCTCTGCCGCCCAGGCCCTAGAGCACGGAGCCCTTGGCCCCTCGACGGACCTTGTATGCCGGGCTGGTGCTGCGGACTTTGGGGTGCAGGACGGCGAAGGAGAGGACAGAGTGGGATTGGATTTGGGGTACTTCCTAGAGCAGTGAGAAAGGCAGGCTCAGAGTTTAAACCTCGGTTTCATCGAGACTCTGTCCCTTGAACCGTCCTATAACCGGGAAAAGGAAGGGGGGGCAGGGGAGGCGACCGGGAGTTTGGCACCCGGCGCGCGCGCGCGCGTGCGTGCGTGCTGTGCGCGCGGTTGGGGCGCTGCCGCCCCGGGCGGCCCGTCGGGGGGGGGGGGGGGGGAGGGGCCTGCAGCTGGGGCTTTCACCTGTGGGTGTCATGGGGAGCACCAAGCTGAACGCGACCCTCTGTCTGCAAGGGGTGGCCTGCGTGGGCATTCGCGGTAAGCTGCGGAGGCGGGTCCCAGTTCTGGGCCCTTGGGGAGGACAGGCCACTGATGCTCAAGATTTTCCACGGCAGCCTTTTTGGGGGTTGGGTTGGCGGGGGTCGGGGTAGGGGTAGGGGGATGACTTGAGGGCTCGGGAGACTCGGATTGGCAGAACAGGAAACGAGGTCCCCTAGGTCTCGCACTCCTCGCTGCCCAGCCGCTAGGGGTCTCACGGAGCCCCCGACACCCACACCCCTAGCCTCCAAGCTCCCCTGTGAATCACACTCACAATCCCACGCCGACACGTACAATTCCCTCTCACAGCCCGCAGTCCCAACGCACAGGGCCTCGCGGCGACACAGCAGGTCAGCAAGCCCTCCACACTCGTCCGCTGGGGATTCTGCCGTCTAGGGCGCCTGGTGCCAGGCCCTGAAGGGTTAAGGAGGCCTTGGGACACCGGAGCGGCGGGACGCGGGGCGCCTGGGCTAATTGGCGACCCCGGGAACAATGAAAGCTGGGAGGCGGGTGGCTTAATTGGGCCAGGGAGCGGCCTGGCCTTTGTCTGGGACTCGACCGCGCGGTTCCCGCAGCCGAACTCAGGCTCGCAGCTGGGACCCAGCGCAGAGGCGCGAAGGCGACTCAGGGAGGGGACTGTGCGGTTGGGGGTCAGGGGGGAAGGGGGGACGACTCTCCAAGCTGCGTTCGGGACCCAGGGCCTCTCGAGGCCCTGGAGTATCACTCCACCCCACCCCGCCCCCGGGGCGCTGCAGCCACCACGCGGTGAGAACGCGGCCGCAAACTGCCCGCTCTGCCCGGCTTTGACAGCGACCCTCCTCCGTTTTCCCATCTGCCCGCGGGCCCGCCCGCGGCTCCTGGTTGGTGCTGCCCCCTGGTGTCAGCAGCTCGCTCTGCAGCCTCTTCCCAATTCTTCCTAGACGGGCTGACAGTGAGAAACCGGAAGAAACCAACGCGCCCCTCTAAGAATTTTAGAGGCGTTTTTAGCCCAGAGAGACCTCGAATAAACACACTGTCCACAGAGGATTTTATCTGAGCTGAGAAAAGGGCCTTTCTGCCCCACCTTGTTCCTGAAGTGCCCGCCTCGCTGTCCTGCACGCCCGAAGGTCAGAGGCACGGAAGCCGGAGCCCACCATCCGAGAGTGGGACAGTGTTCTGGCCCTCCCACTGGTTCACTGGCTGAGCCCCTCGCCGAATTCAGCGTGACCTGTGGCCAGCTCCCTCCCTGGAAGAGGCAAACATGATTCTCTTCCTTGCAAATGTGTCGGCCCAAGAAGGTGTCCTGGGAGCTTAGAGGCCAATTCCACCTCCGCCTTCACCCTTCCTCCATCTCACCATCCTTGATGGCCCCGGTGAACAGGAAGCCAGAGTCTCTCGTCCTCCGAAGTACCCAAGTTGAGCGTCCTGCTGGGCCAGGGTGTTATGGATCTCCAAGGCTTAATGAGGAAGGAACTGGGTTTGAAAGAGTGACCGCCCGTCTCCCATCCCTTCCACTGCTAGGATTTGGGGCTGGTGACACCTGTTGGCTCGGTGAAGAAGAGAGAAGATTCCGCCCTCATGGGATAGGGACAGGAGGCAGCTGTCCTCGCAGACGTGGGCCACGGGGAAGGAGGCCTAATGGAGACTGACACAGTGGGGCTCCCTGAGAGACCACCATCTGAACCCATTATTATACAAGGGGAAACTGAGGCAGGAAAAGAAAGAGCCTAGTGACCCTCACTCCCCACACGCCCAAGAGGGATTTAGATGATTTCCACTGGAGAACTTTCAGGCTAGACTTCGCCACTCTAGTCAACAGCCCTGATACGGAGAGAACGTTTCTTTTTGAGGTTCAGGAGACAGAGCGATGGAAAAGGATTCTAGGGTCCGCGGTATATATGGGGGACCATGGCCAAACCC
>NW_006791862.1:2388501-2393171 GCF_000442215.2 Lipotes vexillifer | reverse complement strand
GAAAGAGGGAGCAGGCAGCACCCATCTTATCAGCCCCACCTACCCAGAGGCTCTGAAAGGGGGTGCAGTTCCACTGTGGTGTCCCGGACTGGGAGCGGGAGGCCAGGCGCGGAGTGGCGGGAGAGGCGGACAGAGGCTAGCGGCCAGCAGAGGGAGCCCGGCCCCCGGCCTGGGACGCGGACGCGCTGGGAGCGCGGGGGCTCGCGGCGGCTCGGCCAGCCCGCAGTCCGCGCCGGCGCCGCCCGGCCTCGCAGCTCAGCTCGCTGCCCCAGCCTTGCAGCCGCCCCCGGGGAGCAGCTGCCGCCGAGCCCGGGGCGCCCAACCTTCGGTCCCCGCCTCCAGTCCCGCCTGACGCGCTTGCGGCGCCCCTGCCCCGCGCGGCCCACAGAGCGCACTGCGCCGTTCACTTTGCATTGTAGCGTTTTATTGTTTTCTCGAGTTTTTGTCGTTTCGTCTCGCTCCAGAGCGAAAAGTGAAAACCTGAGGTGGAGCCCGCGGGCCGGAAGAGCAAAGCCCGGGCGCAGGGGCCGAGGGGCCGAGGGGCTGGCGGGGTCGGAGCTCCTCCAGGGATCGGGGCCCTCTCCCGCAGCCAAGGACCCCCCCCCCCAAGCCCTGTACAATACAGATGCTCATGTAAAATGAAAAAAAAAATTAAATGCTATGAGTTAATCTCTAAATATTATGTACACAGCAATGTACACCTTTGAATAAATTAATACCAATTTGCATATTCTGGGAACCTTAAAGCTTATTTACACAAATTACCATTTATTTCATAAATATCTTTTTTCTTCCCCCCCTGGGGACTCAAGGCAGAAGTGCCACTCCCTCTGCTGACCCAGGGGTGGGAGGGGCGCCTGTCTGGGTGAAGAGGTGGAAGGACTAAAAGAACAGGTTCCTCTCAGCTCAAGTCTACACTGACTTGAATCTTCACTGACCCCAGCACCCCTCACCCCAGATTCTCAAGCGGTCCCAGCCCGAGGCTAGGGGCTCTGGGGCTCCCCCGCCTGACGCCTGCACCTTCTGGCTCCCAAAGAGCCAGCCTCTGGCTGGGCCAGGGACGAGGCCTCCCCACAGCGCTGGAGGACCCGGAGAGGGCCCCGCCGATGACACCTTGACACGGGAGCAGGCTTGGACCAATTCCAGTGGCTCCAAAGCGACTGCGTTCCTGGCAGCTGGATTCCTTCTGAAGCCCAGGGAAGTGTCCCAGGCCCTGGCTGGCTGATCGGGGCTTCACTCCAGCCTCTGCAGCCCGCTTTTTCTCCTTTATTTAAATAAATACCCATTCTGTGCTGTACATGACCCAAGCAGCAGGGGCAGGCAGCTCAGGAGGCCTGCGTGGCAGCGGAGCAGCTGAGCAGCCCCTCACTTGGGCGACTCCCTGCCGGGGGAGAGGGCTCGCTGGCTCTCCAGCCCACTCACCAGCCTCTGGATGCTCTGCAGTTCACTGGCTGCCTCTTTGGCTGAGCCGCTGGGCGACAGGGCCCCGCGGGGCGGGGCCCCCGCTTTGCGGAGAGCCAGCTCAGGCGGCGGGCTGGGCTCCCGGCTGTTGCCGCCTGCAGCCTTGGAGCCCTCGGCCGCCAGCCCAGTAGTGAGGAGGCTAGTGCTAGGTGGGATGGTGACTGGGATCTGGTAGGGGCTGAAGCGCAGGCGGGGCCGGGCACTGCCCAGAAAGGGACTCCGAGATAGGGAGCCTGCGGCAGCAGCGGCAGCAGCCGCAGCACTAGTGGCTGGCAACGCGGAGGCCGCTGCGGCAGCAGCAGCCATGTAAGTGTAGGGGTAGGGGAAGAGGCCTCCGAAAGTGGGCATTGGGATTCCCTGGAAGAAACAGAACAAGACAAGGGTTAGGCATCCTGCCTGAGGTGTTTCTGCAGGTGATCTGGGCTCTAGGGGTGGTGCTACAACTGGGAATCCTTGCCCTACAGTTTTTAGGAATATGAGACCAGAGCTCACATGACTGTAATCCCAAAAAAGCACAGGTAGGCATGAGCCGGTATGCCTATGGCCAAGCCCAGTTAGAAGGGGAGCTCACTTCAGGTTATGACGCACAGACCTGGCGCCATCAAGCTCTGTGCCAGGTATTACAATCGGAGTATGGGAAGGCCATTACAGGCAGCTGAACTAGCATGGGCCTTGGGGGAGGAAACAGGGCTGGCACAGGGCCAGGTGGCTAGTAGGCATCTTTGGCTGTGTTGGGAGGGAGGTTCTGCTCACTTGGAACAGTGTCCTCCCCAGCCTTTCTATCTGCAGGTGCCCCGCAGGGCTGGGGAAGCACAGGCGAGGGGCGGGGCGGGGGCCGGGGGTCTTTGTAAATCCTCCCTCTGCCTGCCCACCTGCTCAGGGGTCTCCTGCCTGGACCAGGAGAAGGATCCAGATGCCGATCAGTTTATAAACTGGCCTGGATACAAAGAACTCCTGGCGGCACCTAAGTGGCAGCTGAGGAAGGAATGCAAAGCCTTTGCCTGTGGAAAGCACAGTAGCTGGAAACCCTGGACAAACACTGCCTGAGTCCCTGAGGCCCGACTTTTGGATTATCTGACCTTTGAGATAATGTTCACTCCACAGAGAATGTGGGTATGGGGAGGAGGGCAGGAGCTGACTGGGCTGGGCTTCCGGGGAGCCTCAGGCCTGGCTCAGGCAGGGAGAACGAAGAGAATTAGCTTAGTTAGGAATGAGAAAATATCCTTCCTGAGAAGGTCAAGCCCTACTGAGCATTCAGACATGGTGTCTCAGAGGAAGGAGGGAGGCGTCAGATCTCCCAGGTTTGGGCTCTTCCTGATGGCCAGAGGTGAGCTATCCTGGCTTGAGAACTTAACCATTAGCCGTCCACCAAGTGATGCCTCCTGAGTGCTCAGTACTCTTGCCCTGGCCTTGTACCTGTTGACCAGGCTGTGTCTAGAAGCCCTGACTTCCCTGTGACCTCTCTGATGCCCATGCTTATCACTAGAATTTGTCTGAGGAGGAGGCATCACATACACACTGACTCAAGGGTGCAGATTAAACCTCCAGGCCCTGAACTCCATTTTCTGGAGGCTTCCTTGCCAGCTCAGATCCCCAGATAGGTGATGTTAGTGCCTCAGACACTCACTCCACACACCCCTGACGCTGAGCTCTATTTAAAACTCATTTCAGAATCCCCTCCCCCACTTTAAAAATATTTGCTTCTGAACCAAAGGAGCCTTCTCAGATCTGAACTCCTATTTTCCTTCCCTTAAGATAAGATCTCACGGGTTCAATTTGCCAGAAACCTCAGAGGGAGGAAAATGAATGTAGAGATTCCAAATCTTTCCACAGGGAATATTCCACCCAAGCAACCAAAGAGGCCGCTCTCCCCATCAGATCTTCTTATTTTGCTGCTGGCCACAGTTTCATAAACTTTCCCCTGGGAGCTCAGAATTTCAACTTGGGCCTGGGGAACCGAGCCCCTTGTCTCTGAGACGTGTGGCTGGGAGAGTTGGGAAACACGGTGTGGGGGAAGGGAGAACCCAGTCCTTTGTCAGGTCAGAGGACTTCCTGGAGGGTCTGAAAGGGGCCAGAGACATCTGGGAGGTGGGTCATTTGGGTGGTCAATTATCCAGAACATATTTCAAATTTTCCTACTCCTTTTGTCCAGCCACCTTAGCCTTTCAGGGACTGACAGTGAGCCAGGGATCTTTGTTCCCAAGAAAAATGTCCTGAGGCAGGCCAGGCAAGTGGACTTACAAAAGCCCGGGGTAGCCCCAGTCTGCCATAGCAGAAAGAGTCTAATGGGTGCCACTCTATGCTAGGGTTATAGGGAAGGAAATAGGCCCAGGGAGGGTCAGGGACTTGCCCAAGGTCACACAGGAGTCAGAAGCAGTGCCCTTGCAGACCCTGGACCTACAGTCCTAGTCTCCCTGAACCTAGGTGTGTTCCAGAGGGTCCATTGGGTCTCCCCAGGAGGGAGTCTTTGCCGGCTGGAAGCACTGGAGCGCCTATGGCATCCTCAAGCCCTATGCCTGCCTCCTCTGCCCACCTCAGTCCTCCTCCCTCCGTCGTGCTGCCACCAGCTCACAGGCCTTACCTGAGATGCCAGCATGTGCTGGGAGAGGTGGAACGGGAAGGGCCCGGAGGTGCTTGCCGCGCTGGCCGCGGGACCCAGCCCGCCTGCGTCCAGCCCGGTGGCTGTCCCTGGTCCGCTGCCTCCTCCACTGCCGCCGCCTGCCACCGAGGCCAGTAGGTGGCCCATGCCCATGGCAGAGAAGGCGCCGGGGCCCATGGCGAACTGTCCCGGGTGCAGAAAGAGCGGCTGGCCGGCCCCCAGAGGCCCGAAGAACTGCTGCCCGTGCAGGTGGCCGGAGAAAGCCAGGCCCGGCAGGTGTCCGGCGCCCAGGGGGGACGCACTGTCTGTCTGCACCACCAGCGGCGCCAGGCCGGGCTCCTTGCCCTCGCCGGCCTCCTTGCGCCCCTCGTCCTTCCGCCGGGCTTCGGCGCGCTCCTTCTCTAGGCTCCGCAGGCCAAACAGGCCGTCCCCGCCGCTCTCGGCCGGCTCCTTGGCCCTCTCGGGGCTGCGCCGCTCCCGGGCGCGCTCGGGTTCGGTCAAGCGAGGGGGGCTGCCGCCGTCCAGGGCTGGGCTGCGGCCTAGCGCCTGCCCCGCGCGCTCCTCGCTCAGCCTCTCGGGCTCTGGGTCACTGTCCGCGGCGCACGACTTC
>NW_006791862.1:2386935-2388448 GCF_000442215.2 Lipotes vexillifer | reverse complement strand
GACGCGCGGGGTTAGGGCCCGGGAGAGACAGGCGCGAAGCCTCTCCCGGTGTCGGCGCCGGGCCGGAGAGACGTGCGAAAGCCTGCTCTCGGGGATGCCAAGTCGGAGGGGCTTCTAGGTGCTCGTCGGGCTAGGGGCACTTGTAGGTCACCTCATCCAAGACCCCTTATGTGCAGTGGGAGAAAGTGAACCCGGTAGAGAAAACCTTACTGCCCCAGAGTCACCCAGCGCCAGGGCCCTACCTCGGAGCCCAGCAGGATCTGTGGGCCACCTGGGACCACCCTCACAGGAGAGTCCTGGGTTAGAGGCCTCCCAGGCTCACTGCTGACGCTTCTCCCAGGCCTTAAGTTAGCCGGATGTGGAGCACCGAGCCACCTGGCGCCCGGTGGACACCCTCCCCTTCTCTTTCCCGCCAGATCCGCACCTCTAGTCCGGTGCAGGCGCAGGGGACTAGGCGCTGTCCCCGGGGAGGGTGGCGGTTCCCGCGCGGGGGGAGGGTCGCAGGACGAGGCGTCCGACTCGGCACCGTCGCGCTCTGGCTTGCAGTGCTCCTCGTACAAGCGCAACGACGGCAGCGTTAGCTGCTTCCTGGGGATAAGCGGACGGAGCGGGTCAGAGCGCAGCGCAGCACCCCCACCGCCCCCTTCCACGTCCTGTTCCCCCAGGCACCGCCGTTGGCCGGTCCCGTACACCCTCACCTTTTCTCCCGCCGGCCATTCCCGGTGTCCCGGAAGCCCTTGGCAAACGGGTTGTTGTCGATCTTAAGCTGCGTGATCTGCGGGGACCGCCCAAATTCGGGATCCCGCTTTCCCAGCCTGGCCTGGGGCACCCGGAGGTCAGCGGCTGCCCGCCCAGAGGAGAGCCCGGGGAGTGCACACTTGGTACCCGCCCACCTGGGATAGAACGCTCCAAGCCACAAGGCAAGGTGAGGCCGGCAGGCGGGCCTCGAGGAAAGCGACCTCCAAAAACTTTATTCGAGGCATAATCCCTCAACTTGCACACACAAGCCCAAAGCTCTGTGTGCAGAGTCGAAATCCGTCCAAGCGTGCACACAGGCCCACGAGGCCACTCAAGTTAAACTAACCCGGAACCTGAGCAGGGCGCAGACAGCAGAGCACACGCAGGTCAGCAGACACACACAAAGTCAACCACACTCACGGGCCGCGCACATGCAAGTACACACGGGCAAAACAAGTGCCCAGGAAACCAAACGAATTCACACGCCTCCACACGAATGTAAGGCACTCCAAATGGTGCACGCATATCCGCGTGGGACAGACACATCGGTTCACAAGGACAGAGAAAACGACCGGCAGGACACTCAGACACTGTCGTTCACCCGAGGGTCGTGCACACGAGCACAGGCCTAGTGGGGTGGTGATTTGCCTCTCTAGAGAGAGGGTGTAGAAAGGCAGCAAGCAGAAAAGGCCCTTTCGCTTGAAGGAAAAGTCTCTAAGCACCTCCCAAGGGGTCCCGGGCCTGGACTGACCCAGAGAGGGATGGCGGGGGGGGG
>NW_006791862.1:2385011-2386915 GCF_000442215.2 Lipotes vexillifer | reverse complement strand
GGGGCTGTCCCCTGTCCCGCCCTCTGGCTCCCCCAGGAGAGTGAAAACTGGGCCCCCTGTTCCTAGCGTTGGGTTCCTAGCAGCAGGAACGCCTGGGCAGATTGCCTCCGGCGCCCTCTTTTCATTTAAATTCCCATCCCTGAGCCAAGAAATAAACGAATAAAATGTAAAAATGTCAGCACGGCCCCGAGTCTCTGCTAATTGCCAAGTAAATATCCCCACCCCAACGAGTGCCCAGCTGCTCGCGCGCCCGAGGGAGCTCGTGGGTATGTGTCGCGGGCTTGCGAGAGAGCCTGGGGGATTTCGGTGGCCGCTGCGCTTACAGACGTCAGGCTTGGTGCTCGGGAGTGGGCCGTGAGGGAGCGGGGGGCTGCGGGCAGGTGTGAGTGGAGGGCTGGAACCTGCACGTGGGGAGGGCGTTGGTGCAGGGGCTGGGCCCGCCGCCGGTCCCGCGCACCTTGTCGTTCTGGTAGGCAGTGACCGCGATGAAGTCGGTCTCGGGGAACACGTAGGTACGAAAGGTGCTGTAGGGCAGCTTCAGGATGTCGTTGGCTCGCACGATGTGGAAGCGTGGTTGGTACTTGTGCATGGAGTTCAGGATGGTCTGCGGGGAGGGCGCGGGTCAGCCGACAGCACCACCCCGCCAGCCTGTGACCCGAGCATTTCTGTTCTCTGGGGACCCGACCTCTTTCCATCTCTCTCTGTCTCTCTCAGGGTTTTGCCTTCCCCATTCCAACCCCCACCCTTCCCCGTTTTCTCCTGTCTTCTCCGCTTCTTTTCGCTCCTATATTACTTTTTCTTTTTTCTCTCAATTTTCTTCATCACAGTTTCTCTCTCCGTTAAAAAAAAATTTACCCCAGTTGAAAACAGAAATAAAATAAAATAAAAACCCCTACAATGCCACTCTTAACCTCTCTTCCTGGGCTCACTGCTAAGCCCCTAGTAACACCACGGAGAGAAGACGGGGACCTTCGAGGGCTCACCAACTGCCCTACGTTCTGCCCCATGAACTCCCCCCTCCCATTTGCTGGGGCCCTGGCTCAGGCAGAAACGGTGAGAACCCCAAACTCCCTCCTCCCGGTCAGGCAATCTGCCTGTGGGAGGAGGGAAAGGAGTCTCAGAAAAGGTATGGAGGGGGCTGTTTTAACTTTTAAATCTCCTCATTTGGGGAGAGGGATGGGAACCCAGGTCTTGTTCACGGGGAAGGGTGAGGACAAGCTGAGGTCCTGGGCAGGGCTTCCAAGCTCAGAACCTAAAGACCAGCGGCTGCATGACCCAGTTCCGGCCACACCTGCCTCCCGCTGGACCCTAGGAGGGGCTTTGGAAGGCCTGAAGAGAGCTGAGGCTGTGAGCAGCCTGGAGCTTAGCGGCCCCCCCCCCCCCCCCACTCTCCAGGCTTGCAGAGCAGAGCCCTCTGGGCCCAGGCCCAGCCGGCATAGGCCACAGGGCAGTGACCTGGGCAGGGGCACCCCGCAGGCTCGGCAAGCACCCCCCTCTGGGGAATCCCGCGGTCTCCTCTCCCCCCCGCCACCCCCTGCAGTGCCCGGTGCTCAGTGTCCGACCCCCATCTGCACATCCACCCTGCACTCACGAAGCCGTGCTTGTCGGAGATGTTGTTGGTCAGCTTCAGCTTATGAAAGGCCACCGGCTTGGCCATCCACTGCTCTCCCGTGGCCGGGCTGTCCGGGTGGATGTACATCCGTTTAGGCATCTCTGGGTCGGCCTTGCCCGCCACCATCCAGCGCGAGTTATGGAATTTATACCGGCAATCATCAGCGGCCACGATGTCCATCAGCAGGATATATTTGGCCTTCTTGTCCAGGCCGCTGACTCGCACCTTGAAGGGAGGAAACATCCTCCTGCAAGAAAGGGAAAGATGGAGACGTCATGGGACCCGGCTCTCT
>NW_006791862.1:2382990-2385001 GCF_000442215.2 Lipotes vexillifer | reverse complement strand
CCCCCCCCCCACCATTGCCCGGAGCTTCCCCACCTGTGTTCCGCTGTTGTCACTGCTCTCCCCCTTAATACTGCCTGGGAGACACCACCTGCGGTTGTTATTCCTGGGAGACCCCGTTTCTGCCTGTCAAGACCCTCTCCTATTATAAGGCTTCCCATCCGCCCTATGCTCAGATCTAGTGACCCTCTTTCTCCCTCACGTGAGATGAAAGCCGAGGTTTCAAGAAAGAAATCCAGGGCCTTTATAAATACACCCGCTTCTCTTGACTCTCCCTGAAATCCGTTCAGGGGATATATCCACTTGGGACCGAAGCTCTCAGAGATGAATTCGGATGTTGTTTGTTTGGGGAAAGGAACTGGGTTACAGCGCCGAACAAGGACCCTGACCCTGAAGTTCGGGGGAAGAGGGTGAGCCTGAGGCCTGGATTCTCCGTATCTGAGTCAAAGGCTTCAGTGGTTGCGGATTGCAGTTTTCTTCCGGCCTTAAGGCCCAGGGTGACGTGAGCGTCTGGAGGTCCTCGCTCCTCGGCGCGGACAAGGCTCCAGGCCGGGTCAGGCTGCAGCTGGGCCGGTTCGGGGCTCGCTGCCGAGAACGCAGCGACCGGGGGTAACCGGTGGGCCAGCCTGGGCCTAGCAGGGTGCGAGTCATTCTGGGCTCCAGGGTCGGAGGAGAGTGCGGGGGACGCTGCATCTGCCCGGAGCACCGAGCCAAACTCGCAGGCAGGAGAGCGAGGCCGCGGGGCTGAGCTGCAGCCGAGACCGCTGGAGAGCAGCCAGGGTCGAGCCGCGGGGCCTCCTCGGCTTTGGGACTCATAACGATTGGGGCTATTTTGCAGGAGCATATTTTCGTTTTCATTTGGGAGATTTCGATGCTTTGGTTAAAAAAAAATTCGTTCGCTGCCAAATAAGAAAAGTCAACTTGGTTGTCTAAGCGTGGTGCGGGGGGCCGAGCGAGCAGGGAGCCGCGAGCGGCGGGCTCGGCGCTGGTGTGTGCTGTCGGGTGCCCCTCCCGCCCACCCGCGCGCCCTCCGGCCAGCCGGCTGCCCTACCTCCCGGACTTGGTGATGACCATCTCGGTGCCCAGCTTGTGGAACTGGTCCCACAGCTCCTTGGCCTCCAGCGTCACCTTGGGGTCGTCCTCCACCTCGTCCTCGGGCTCCAGGCTCTTAAGCGAGCGCAGATGCGCAGCGGGCGGATGCGGGCCGAGTGCCGAGACGTGCAGCCCCGCCTCGGCCGCCGCCGCCGCCGCCGCAGCCGCCGCCGCCGCCGCCCCCGCCAAGCCGGGGGCGGGCAGAGGCTTGGCCAGCGCGCCGGGCGGCAGTGCGAGCGCCGGGAAGAAGGAGGGCTGCGCCGCCGCCAGAAAGGCGGACATGGGGAAGTCGGCCGGCCGTGGCGCGTGAAACGGGTGGGGGGGCCGGGGCCGGGGGCGCGCGGCTCGGACCCCCGGCCCGGGCGGCGGCGCGCGCGGAGGAAGGGCGACCCGGGTGGCAAGCGCGGTGGCAGCTCCTCCCGGTTCCCCGTCCGGCGCACGGCGAGGGACGCGGGGCTCTGGGCGCGGGGGCGGCAGGGGCTCTGCGCGGGGCTGGGCTGGGCTGGCCCGCTCCGGCGCCGGGGACCACGCGCGACTGGTTAGATCTTGTCGTGATCTCTGGAAAACTGTGACTATCTCACATGTCCTGCCCTGCTCGGATCCCCTGCGCTAACGAGCCAGGCCCCCCTTGATTGCTGATTTTACGCTTTTTGGACCAATTGTGGGTCTCCGGGGGCGGGGTTTTGACAGCTCAGGCCAAGCTCCGGCCGGGAGGGGGGGCCGGGGAGAAGGTGTCGGAAGCCTCAGCAGTAAGAAAACATGTCAACAGAATAAAATATTAACCAATGACGGGCCAGCGAGCCCCGAGACCCCTCCCCCTGCCCCGGCCCCCACCCCGCCGCCCGCGCCCGCGGTTGCCTGCGCCCGGACAGGAAAGCGCGGCGGGCCGACTCGACTTGCCGAAAGGGCCTGAGGCGGGGGG
>NW_006791862.1:2372653-2382947 GCF_000442215.2 Lipotes vexillifer | reverse complement strand
CCCAGCCGCAGGCCGCCCCAAGTGCAAAGCATTGACACGGCCCAGAGAGGAGAGGGGGCGCCCTCCTTCTCCCGCGCCCGGCGGCCCGGCAGCTCTGGCCCGCGCCCCAGCTTGGCCTCCGACCCCGCTCCCGGCCGTGGCGCCGCCCGGGCCCCTGCACTCCGGAGGGAGGCTGCGGGTGCTGGAAAGAGAGGCCGGTGGGCGGGCGAGTCGGGAGGCGCTGGCTGCCGAGGTCCCGGAGCGGAACCCAGGTGGCGGGAGCCGGTGAGTGGAGCCGTGGCAGAGCCCTGGAGGGGCCGGCGTGGGCGGGAGCGGGACGCGGCCTTTCACTCGGGAAACGCGGGGACCCCTTAGCCCGCGCCTCCCCTCACAGGAAGACTCAGGAGGACCCGGGAGTTCCGGGAAAGCCCTGAACTCAGCCCCGTATCCGCCTGCGTCCCCGACCTAAGCAGAGCTCTCCCACTGCCAGGAGAGCGGGTCCTCGAGGCTGGGAAGGTGTGAGTGCACCTTCCGCCGAGCACAGGGCGGCAAGGCGCGGGCGGATCCAACCCCCAGGTTCTTGACCCGCGACCCAACGAATTTTCGCCGCATCCGGTACCAAAGACACAAGTATCCCTCATTCTAAACACCGGCATTCTCTCTCCTCCACTTTCCTAGAATTTGTTTCCAGCTCTCGAAAGCTCACGTCTCCCAGGTTCGGTAATGCCGAGTAACGAGTGTGGGGGTCTGAGCGTCGGTGCGCACCTGCGGTTGAGCCTCCACCCCGACCCCCTCCTACCCCCGCCTGCCGCAGTCGTTCTCAGGCAGCACCAGTATTGCCTCCCGCCTTTGGGGTGTGTATGTGTTTGTGTGTGTGTGTGTGTGTGTGTGTGTGTGTGTGTGTTTCGCGCCCACTGTGGTGGTGCCTTCTGTGCGCAGCGGGAGCCGAACTTAAGGCGTGCGCCCAGTGAAGCGGCTACACACCCGCCTTGAATCAGTCTCAGGCCTGACACTGATTCCTGGAGGTCGCGTTCTGAAGGCAAGACGGACCACGCACTAGACACGGGTGACACTCCTGCCCGCACAACCAGTGCAAAGGCGGGTGAGTTCTGCCGGAGCGGGTTTGCGCCGGCGTTGTGGGCGCGTACAGCCCACATCCAACAGTGTCCCATCCGCCGCGCACACCAGTCGCAGGGAATCCTGTCGCTGCACACGCAGACCTGCCGTGTAAAATCTGATCACCCCGGCAGTGTGGGCCGGGGACCGGCCGGAACGGTTTGGCCTCCCCGAACTTTTTTTCTACTTTTCTGAGCCGACCCCGGAGAGCTCGCTACCCCCCTACCCAGCGTGCAACAGGGCGCCGCCCCCAAAGGGTTTTTCTTCACGACCTCACTCTCTACTGGGTCGCTCCTCTCTTAGTGCCTCCTCTCTGTCCAGAACGAATCTTCGACCCCGCGCTGCGCAGTCTATGCAGCCGGGGCAGGATCCGTTGCAGCTTTGCACAGGCGAAGTCCTGCCGGCTCCGTCTTAGGCGAGATGTTGCCCCTGGGGATGGATGTGTGTGGACAGGTTTGAGCAGTTGGTGAGGTGACCAGATAATAGCCAGGGCAGCGTTCCGGAGCCAGGAATCCGGGCACAGGCCTGGGAATCCGTTCATGCACTCGCAAAGTCGTGTGTGTACACGTACTTTCGAACTTGCAAGAATGGCGTGTAGTACACCTAAGTGTGTGCAATTTGGACATTTTCCTGGAGAAGGTCTGTAGCTGGTCTGGGGTCCAAGGCCCAGGCAGTCTGAAACACGCTGGTACGGGTTGTTCGCCCAAGAAACCCCGCGGCGACGATGCAGCGGCTGCATTTGGGGACCACAGTCCCACCTGGCCACAAGCACTGGGCCACGGACCTGCCCTCCGGCGGCCACAGGCTCTTTCCCGGCCCTGACCCCACGTCTGCCCTGCCTCGTCGTCCCGCAACCAACCCGAGGTCGCTACAGCCGCTCTTAATATTCCGAATTTCCATCCCCCTGTCCCCCTACCCCCAACACCTCCAGCCAAACTCTCCAGCGAGGAATATCCTTGGCTCAACGAAAACCCGCGAAGGGGAGGCCCAGGAGGCCCCGGTGCTGCGCCGTGCGGCGCCCGTCTCCCGCTCGGCCCCTCCCCCACCCCACCCCCGGGTCTAACTCTCCTCTTCCCGGGAACAGGCGCCTCTGGGGGGTCCCCGGGGCTGAGAGTGCGTGTCTCTTTAAGAGGCCCTGGGGGGCGCCTCGCGAGCCGCCCGGGGCTGGAGGGGGAGGGCACGAGCGGGGGCGGCTGGCGCCAGGCGGCCGAGGCTCCACAGCAAAGCTCCGGCCCCTGTCACTTCGCATCGGCCGGGCCCCGCAGACAGGCGGGGGACGCGCGCTCAGCCGCCCCTCCCTCTCCCAGGCCGTCCAGGGCCCGGGCGTCGGGCGGGCGCGGGCCTCGGGCCTCCGGCCCGTTGCACGCGCTCAATAAGCTCTGTGCTTCCCGCAACCCGGAAATCGGGCGGGGGCGGCCTGGCGGCCGGGGACCCCGCCCTCCGCCGCCCCTCCCTCTCCCAGGCCGTCCAGGGCCCGGGCGTCGGGCGGGCGCGGGCCTCGGGCCTCCGGCCCGTTGCACGCGCTCAATAAGCTCTGTGCTTCCCGCAACCCGGAAATCGGGCGGGGGCGGCCTGGGCCGGGTGTGGCCGTGGTCCCGAGCCTGGCCGGGCTGCTGCTGTCCGTCCTTGGCCCCGTAACCTTTCGCGGGGTCAAGGGCCACTGCTGGGACCTTCCCGGGATTGGTCCCCGCCCGGTGTCCGGTGTCTTGGTCTGTGTGACTGGGCGTGGATCTGCGTGCTCCTACGTGGAGTGATGGCTTGGGGTGTATGGTCCTGTGGCAGAGGGGACGTGCGTCCGGGTAGCGGGGCGCTGGCGTGAGACTGGTACCGAGTGCGCGGTGGTTTATGAGTGTGCCCGGGCTAAGCCCGGGTGCCGTGTGTGGCCCTATGCCGGTGACCAGTAGTGGAGGTGCCGCTGGGCGCGTCCATCCTCGTCTTGGCCTGTGTGTGTAGGAAGAAGGGGAGGGGAGAATAGACAGAGTTGCTCCCCATCCCCGGCTTCCCGGCCGGACCCGCGCCTCCCGGAGCCTTGGCGCCAGCCAGCCCCGTTTAGTGGCCGGCCTAGCTCCCCCGCGGTCCCCGGTCTGGCTGGGGTGGGGGCCGCGGCCTTGATGACCCCGGCCCGCAGCGGCCCGGCCTGTCCCGTCCACTTAGACAAATTGCGGCTGACAGGCTCGCAGTCTCTCTGGAGTCGCCGCCCGTCCGTCGCCTCCCTCCCGACCCAATTACCCCGCGCAGGGTCGGGCCAAGTGGCTGGGATGGGGCGGGGGGCTCTGGGAGAGCGGGAGGCGCGCCCTCTTCCCGGCTGCGTTGTGGCCCAGGCCTTGCGCCGGGACAGGCGGCGGAGCCACTTCTTCGGATTACGTCCCGGGAAGTGCCTGGGCAGCACGGCCTCTGCGGCCCAGCCCCCAGTCTTCCAGGCTGACGCGAAAGCAAGGCCCAGGCTGGCAGCTCTGGCGCGGGACAGCCCTGGCCCTTGGGGGTCGTCGCTGTGCACCTGAGGGCAAGCAAGGTCACAGGGCCCGGCAACCCAAGACTCATCCCCGCTGGATTTTGGACGACTTCCCCAGAGTTTTGGGGATTCCATAACCCTGAGAGCTCCAGACTACTCTATGCTCTGGGGTCGAGGTCCTCGGTTCGCAGCAGTCCGCTTGGGACGCAGGGGTCGGTAAAAGTGAGGTGCACATCTGTGAACCTGCCAGTGCGTGGACGAGCACGGGTGTGAGATCATGGGTGTGGGTGCCTGGGATCATGGCAGAGTGAACAGGCCACGCTGCTGTGTGGCTTGAGAGAGGGGACAAAGCACAAAAAGGACCCCCCTAGGACCAGCCCACCTGCGAGAGAGGGGCGGGGCTGGCCTGCGCACGCTCACCAAGCTCTTGATTAGCTTTCGCAGAAACGCTTTCGCCTGGAGCAGGGCCATGAGTCCCTGGAGCAGCTTCTGGGGTAGTTCTCGACAATCCGGGCGGGCTCCAGCATCGCCTCACCTGCCCTCCCTCTCCCCGCCACGGAGCTACCTGGCCTCCGGTCAGCCTCCGGGCCTCCAACCAATCTTTCGCTTTTTTGACCTACAGCTTCCTCTTTGCCTGCTTGGACCTTGTTGCTCTTCTCTGCTGGGTGTGCTCCCCTCCCCCCACTTTACAGATGAGCCCAGAGGTGCAGTAATTTACCCGAGGCCACACAGCTACCGGTGGCAGAGCCGGGATGGGACCCAAGGACCTTAAGAAACAGCAAAGCCACTCCTTAGAAGCTGGTGATGTCATTGCTGTCCCACTAGCTACACCTGCTCCTGCAGCAATGCAGTACTGAGACTCCAGGGCCCCACCCTCAGGCTGGGCTCTGGCTTTGAATACAAGACGGTACAAGATGCTCTTCCCTTTTGCCCCTAGAGTTTCCAGCTCTAGGTCTGCAGGAGGGGGCTGCCTTCTCAGTTACACGGGGACAAAGGAGCAGCTTTAAAGCTAGCCAGGGGCCAGGGCTGGATGCTCTTAGGAGTAGGGAATGGGGGTGAGTGGCCTCAGAGTCTTGGACTGTGTGCGGGCCCAGGACAGGGAGGTCAGTGCAGAATGCAGTTCCTCTAGGGGAACTGGCCTGGGCATGTGAGGTAGCATGGAGCAGACAGGGGTCAGCAGATTAACTGTGTGACTTCTTAACCTTGGGCAAGGCTTCTTTCAGGCTCAGGCTTCTCATCTGCAAAATGAGAACCGAATAGTGCTCTTTTGGGTGCCTTCTAGTTTAGAGATTCCCTGATCTGTGAAAATCAGAAAACTCAGCAGTGAGAAGCCATTTCCAGTCTTAGACCGGCAGCTGCCTGCTCTGGCCTCTGCTTGCTTCCAGAGGAGCCGACACTAGTGTTTGACAGAGCGCTGTGCACCTGAATTTACCTTGGGACCACTGGGCCATTTCTCCAATCAGTCCCAGACAGTGCCCTCCCTCCCTGAGCTGCCACCCCAGCTCCCATCAGCCTCCTCGCAAACCATGAAGGTAGTTTTTCCTCTATCAAGTTGAGAGAAAGTCCATAGTGATTTGCCTGTTGAGCAGGTAGCGCTGTAAGAATCAGGGAGGTCACATGGCTTCCTCAAGGTCACCTGGTCAGGCCACAGTTAGATGCATGTTCCGACGGCCTCCTAGGGTGATGCCATCATGGGGGTCTGCTGGGGCTGCTCGGGGTGAGGTGGACCTTGCCCTGGGTGTTATCTCTAGAGGACAGGAGGCTGGCTGCTCCCGGGCCAGTGGACAGTAAAGCCCCCCACCCTGGGGCCCAGTCTCACTTGCAGCTGATTACAGGCTGTGGCAGGGTCTATAACCTCTCCAATTAGCCGGGGGCCAGACCCAAGGCCTCTCTGATAACCCCAGCTCCAGTGGCAGCCGCCATGGGGCCAGCTTATCTGGCCTCTCTTATCCTCCCCCTTCCCCCACATACTCAAAGAGTTGCCCTAGCTGTGAGCAGATGAATAACCAGATTGTCCTGCAAGCTCAGCCAGCAAGTCCAGCCCTCCACCCACCACTTTCCCTGACTGAAGGAGGCCACAGCTGTTTTGCACCCCCTGGAGGGAAAGGGCTGAGCCAGGGAGGACTCCTGGCTCTAAGCTGCCAGCCGGTCCCCTGCGTGGTTGGAGAGCACTCCTGGCTGTCCATCTTTGCCCCATCCACGTGCCCTAGGGTGGGTTCAGAGGGCCTGACCCTTCCTTGAGCTCTGGACCCATCCCCAAGGAGCCAGGCCGTGGCCAGTGTGCACAGGCAATCTGGTGGCACGCCCCTCCCTCCCTCCCTGTCCCCTTTTGACTGAAACACTGCTCTGGCTGGGGTGGGGGGTATGCCAGGCACATCAGTGTCTCCAGTTGGGCTGGAACGGGAAAAGCTGCTGTTCCTCCCGCAGCCCCGACTGGGCCCAGGCCTCCTTCCGTTCCCCGGCATGCCTCACTCTGGCATGTGATTCCTCACCCCGCAGGTTCCCAGGCAGGAGGGACTGGCTTCAGCCACCCTATGCAGGGCCACCTACTCAGCCTTCAGAGCCGAGTGTGATTCAGGTCCCCCTTCTACTAGCATGCCCAACTGGTCGGCTGGAGGGCACTGAAGATTTAATCTCTTCTCAGGCGCCAGGGTTGGATGAGGTGCGTGCAAAGAGGGCGGGGGCCCTGGAGCTCCCCCGCTCTGGCTGGATGGCTGGATGGGAAGGCCTGCTTGTTTGTGAACTCAACTCTTCTGTGGCTGTTACATTAAACTTCACCCCAAACCACACCTGGATCAGTGGGTTTCCTTCAATCCTCCCAGGCCTCTCTGGGGTCTCAGGGAAGGCGGGACTGGGGCTACCCCTTTTCACTCCCCCGGCTCCTATCTCCTTCCTGCCATTCACTTTAGGTCCAGAATTGGGAGGTGGGAGGGGAACCACATCAGGAACTTGTCATCCAAGGTTCCAGCCAGGTTTCCTGTGAGACCCACCTTCATCTGACCACCCGTCACCTTCTGAGTCTGAGGAGAGGTAATGACAGGGAGCCTGTCCCAAAGATGAGGGCAGAGTCTTCATCGGGCTCTCTTTCCCACAGCAGCCCAGAAGCACATGCCAAGGACCTGACCAGCCCTGACTGCCACAGCCAGGGAGGGTCCGGGCCTGGGGTGCCCCCAGAACTAAGTGGCTCTGGTAACAGGCAAGAAGGTCAGAGAATGGATTTAAGTCAGACCCTACCCCAGTTCAAGAGTAAACATCCTCCTCCTCCTTCCTCCCCGACTCCCCTTCAGCTGCACGTGTGGAGCAGGGATACATGGTCAGGCCCACAGGACTCTGCTCCGCGCTTGGAGAGGACCCTGACCCCAGCAACTCAGGGATGGACACCAACTGCAGCGTGATTTATTGAACAAGACGTGCACTTTTTGACAGGGCCTCAGTAACCAGGGTTGCCTTCACTGAACAGTACAGGACCAGGGTAAAAGGGCTTACAGACAAGAAAGACAAATCCTTTCCGTGAGCCAAAGGGGAAAGAAAAGAGGAAGGGGGGTTTCTTCTTCCTTCCTCCTTCCCTAATACTCTGGGCCTCAGTTCAACGCCAGAAGGAGGTTGGCCAAGGGAAGCTGGGCAGCGTGTGCCAAAGCCAGGAGTGAGCTGGGGCTGTCGCTCAGGGCCAAAGTGCCCGCCGGACCACCCACCCTCGCCCCACCCAGGCCCCCCAAGGGTTTGGTTAGAAAATACAAAAGCGGGTCCAATGCAGGGCATCGTGTGCAAACGGAGGAGGGGACGGAGCTTCTGCAGAGTCTCCCTCAGCCACGGCCCCGTTGATGGGGGGCAGAGGTCATGGTGAGCCGAGGTGCTTTGGAGAAGGGTCTCTTCTCAATCCAGGGAGGGTGGGCGGCTGTTGTCACGAAGCTTGGGGAAGGTGGTTGGTAAAAGACGAGCAGAGTCCGAAGGGCAGGACCAGAGGGGGGACTTCTCCCCTCCCTCCAGCAGGTGAGTGGGCCAGCCAGTCAGAAGCAGGTTGCTGGTACCTACGGGAAGCTGGTAGGGAAGAGGCTGAGGGGCTGACTCTCATTGGTGGGCAGTGGAGATCGGTAGCCATCGAAGTTTCTCGGGATGCTGCCGCTGGTGGAACCTGAGCTGTTACTCAGAGTCTCGATGCTTCCCTCTCGCTGTAGTTCTGCAAGACAGAAGAGCGGGCCAGGCCCAGTCAGAGTGCAGTCCTGGGGAGGCGGGGGTAGCCCCTGGGCCGGGCTGCCTGCCTTGAGGCACCAATCTGGGTCCATTTACATCCTTCTGCGAGGGGAAGGACGGCCGGGTGGCAGCTCGGGTCACAGGGAGGCTCACCCTGAGGAGGGCGAAGCCCCCTTGGCTGGCGGGCTCCAGTTACTCCCTCATTGTGGGAGCCCCTTTAGCCAGAAGTATGGCCGCCCTGATGATTTGTCTGGACCACACTGCCATACATGGGGCATGTGCTCAGCCAGCATGCTCCCCCAACTCCATGAGAGGCTCCCGTCCTGGAGCTACAAGTCTGGCAGGAGGGGAGAAGCCAGGACATGGGAAGGACCGACGCTTCCCTACCTGATCTGTCTCCCTCCCCTCCCCTCCCCTGCCAGGGAGCTTCAACCCTGGCTTAGCCACTCGCTCACTCGTTCTCACCCACACAATCTGCCTGCTGGCCAGGCCCCGGTCCCTCTGTGGCACCTCCTGGAAAGTGTCCTGTTTCCCTTCAGGAGGGAATGCCAGGTTTAAGAGGGGCCTATGTGCCTGGAGTGCCTCCTTTCTCCCTTCCTCTGGGCTCCCAAGTGTCCTGGAGGCCCCCCAGAATGTCTATGCTCAGAGTCAACCTGGGAGGCAGGCAGGGAGGCTCCCAGCTCCTCCTCTGCCCCTTCCCTGGCATCAACACAGCCGCGCTACCATCTTGAATATGGCAACTGGCTCCATCTCATTCAACTCTGGGCAGCTTACTCAACTGCCCCACCATCTCTTGATCCAAGACAAGTACTGGGGTAGGTGGGCTGGGAACAGACTTCCTGGCATGCCGAATGCAAGGAAGAGAGAATTACTTCTTGGCTTTTTGAAAGTGGCCAGTTCCTATACCCTTTCCTTCACAGTGGGCTCTGAGATGTGGGCACACACATCCCTGGGCAAACTCTGGGCCCCAAGCCAAGATGTGGTACCCGCAACCTCTCCTTCCCCAAGGTACACCTGCCCGGGACTGAGGGGGTCTTGTGTGTCCACCCCAGGAGCCCAGGACCTCAAAGCAGTCATCTGAAACGGCAAGGTGTGCTCGAATGTTACACTTGTCTGGTCTCTTTTATCTCCAGCCTGCACCTGCTCCCTGGCTCCCTGCCACGGTACACATGCAGCACAGCTGGCTTTGGTTAGGGAATGGGTCATGGCCTTTACTCCTGGGCCGGCCATCACCAGTCGGCCAGGAAGTAACCACCGACACCCCCCTCCCTGCGGGCGACCCCCAAAGCACCGTGGTGACCCAGTAGAGGCAGCCACAGAACGCGCTGGGGGAGTCTGCTGCCCTTCCTCAGAGCAGGCTCCTGGTCCTGTGCGAGGCGTGAGGGGCCCTCAGGCTGCACCAGGCACCACTCCGGGGCCCGGGCCCAGGCTGGAAGGGTGTGTGTGCCTGGACACCAGAACCCCTCAGCAGATGGGGGCTGTGGACACAGGCTACAGGCTTGGTGATGGCCCCTGATCTCCAAGACACTGGCTGCCCCGTTGGGCCCAACCCTCAGATAAGTCGAGAGTTATCTAGATGTGGATCGCCCTCTATCTAGCCTCACCCTCATTTGGGAGTCCAGGCCATTGTGCCGAGAGAGGGACAGGACAGGAAAGCAAAGAACAGGCCCCAGGATTTCTGTATGGGAGCGTCAGGCCGAGGAGTCTGTGGGAGATCTCTGATTCCAGAGGCCCTGGCCCTGGTGCGGGCTGTCCCAGCACTAGGGGGCGCTGGCGGCAGGGCCAGGAGGGCAGGAGACAGGAGCAGCGGCCGCAGCAAGAGGAGCAGGGGCTTCCTGAGCCTCTGGACACCAGGTCCGAGGAAGAAAGCCCCGCACGAAGGAGCAGGAAGGGCCACCAGCACGGGGAAGGTTGGCACCTCTCCGGAACTGGAAGACAGGCCCGACGTTCTGGAGGCCCAGCGCCGGCACATCCCCACTAACGATGAAGCCGAGGGGCCGGGAGCCCAGAGCCAAGCGTGGCACCCCCTCTGCCCCTCAGCACAGGCCCGCAGGGACCCCACCCCGCGAGTCTGGGCGGACGCCCGTCATCCCATCCTGTGACAGTGCAGGGACGGTTGCCAAAGGCACTTACAAGATGAGTTTGCTGCTCTTGGGGGCCAGGTAGAGCCTGAGCTGTCCTGCTCGTGTTTTCTCTTTACCGGTGACGCCTGGGATGTGAGGGAAGTGGCCCCATCTCCCAGGGCGACCGAGCTCTGGTGAATTTATGTCCCATACGTCTCCCCGGGCCTGCTCCCTCCTCTCCGTGCCCTCGGCCACTGCTGGGCTAGGCCTGTGCTTCCTGCCTGGATAAGTTCCAAAGTTCCCTACTGGTCTCCTGACCTCCAGAACCCCCTCTCCAAGCCACCGCATCCCAAAGCCGGGGTGTTCTGTCTGTAGCACAAACCTCATCTTGCTTTTCCTCTGCTTAAAAGTCTTCATCGACTCCTAAGCGTCCTCAGGATAAGGTCTAAACCCCTCAGCTCTATCGAACTGCTTTCCATGACTGACCCGCCCC
>NW_006791862.1:2364841-2372399 GCF_000442215.2 Lipotes vexillifer | reverse complement strand
AAACAGCTCCTACTTGCTTACTTCCCGTGAGCTCCCGGGTTCCCCTCTGCAGGGGAGAGGGTGACATGCCTGCCTTGTGGCTGGGGGCACTGACCTCCGTAGGCCCTGCCTCTGGGACTGCCCCCCCCCCCCCCCCCCGCAAGACCTCACTAACCTCTCCTGTTATTGGATTTGAGGAACCAGTAGTGAGCTTGGGCAGTCTGGGGGCCTCTCCAGGCGGCCTTAGGCCTCTGGGCCGGTGCTCATCTAACTTCCTCTGACGGAAAAGCTCTTCCCAGGCTCCCTAGGCCCCTAGGGCACCTACTCATCTTCGAAGCTAAGGGCAAGCACGAGCCTGTGCTGTTGCCCTGGCAGAGCCGGCCAGGCCCCACTGCGCTGTGTACCCACTCCTGCCCCGGGCCCTCTAGCACACTGTGCACCGCCTGCTCACACGCGTGTCTCCATCCAGGTGGAGGGTCTCTCGGGGGCCAGTTCTGTGCTTTCTCTCTGTATTCCCTAGTGCCAACCGCAGGGCCTAGAAAACAGCTGGTGCTCAAAAAACATTTCTCGAATGAATGGGTGAATGATGTGGCACTCTTCTGCAGCATGACTACCAGCACAAGAAGCAGGGGCCCGGCTGGGCCTGGGCGCTTTCCCACGTGCCTCTGTCAAGTCCCTCTCTCTTCCTCTCGCTGAGACAGGACGATGAGCGTGTGCAGAAGCGGATGTGGACGTGTTTGAGGGGTGCGCACACGGTTGTCCCTCAGGCCACCCAGCCGCCCAGCCCTCAGAGCAAGCGGCAAACGGAAGTGTGTGGCCTTACCTTCCTCCATCCTGAACACATGCTTTGTTACTGTTGGGTTGCTCGTGGACGCTGGGCTGTTGGCATTGTTTTTTTTTCCCTTGTGAAAAGAAGAGCATTGAGGAACCTTTTGGGAAAAGACCCGGACAATGATGGAGAAATACACTGACCTCTGCAAGCAGGAGGGGGTATCGGGAGGTGTGGGGAAGTCACACTGGGAGGACGGTAAGCTTGCAGCAGAATTCTGCAGTGACGTGCATGTGTAGGGGCCTGGGGACCAGTCTTGGGGGTCCCAGAGATGGAAGTGTCGTGACACAGCCGAGACCCCCTTCGGTGAGGGTGACGGGTGGTGGGGGGGAGAGGGAAGGAGCCTCTGGCCCATGCAGTGCCGGCTGCGCCCCACGCACGTGGGATGCCAGGAGAGGAAGAGGAGACAGACAAAGGCTGAGTTTTCGGGGACGCCTCTGGATGTTCTGACTCAGTGGCCCAGCTTCTGGCTGCCACCCTCCTCCCCCAATCCCCAGACCCCTGGGTCTGAACAACTCTCCTGCAGCTGAGGTGGATCTGTGGGGAAAGCCCACCAGAAACCTGCCAGGGCTGCAGGAGAGAGAGCTGGGGGCTCTGTGGTGGGGGACTAAGCAAGCATCCCTGGCAGCCTCCCGACTCAGCAGAAGTAGGTGGATTCTGGCCGGTGGGAAAAAGCTAGCTCTAAAGGAGGCTGCTCTCCAGGCCTCAGAGCGAGGTAGGGGATGAAGAGTAGCTCCTAGACAATGGACTGGACTCGGACAGAAAATCTTATTATGACCTCACATTCTCCAGCGCCTTTGTGCGCCTGGGAGGTGGGTGCTGGTCTCCCCATCTTGCAGGCAGCAAAACCAAGGAAGAGCAGGAAGCCATTGGCTCTGGGTACACAACCCCCCACGAGAGAGAACTGGGCCGCTGCACACCCCAGGACGGTGACGTGACAACTCCAGAAACCGCTAAGACTGGCTCCAATGCTCCCCACTGGCTGTGTCCACCCATTCCCTGCTGGCTCTTTTTGGAGAATGGGCCTGCTGCCCCTCTATGCCCTGGGCCAGGATGGGTAAGCCACAGCGGGTAGGGGGGCGGTGGAATGAGCAGCAAGCAAAAAGGAGGCGCCTTGGCTCTCAGGAAGTAAGCAAAGGACCGAGAAAGCTCAGCCCTCATGCTGCCCTCACTCTCTATGGAGCCTGGCAAATTTCGAAGGTGTCAGAGCGGGGGGCAAAGAGGTGGCTGGCCTTGTTAGGGAGAAGCGAGCCTGGTTCCCTGGGCGTGTATGCCAACGGAGACCCAGGGAGCATGTGAGGAGGCAGGAGCTTGGCTGCCCCATCTTGGGCTGGGCCACGCAGGATGAGGGAGCCTGTCTTCCGTCCTTCACTCCACCATCACCCCAGCCCCTCATCTCCCAGCAGGATCCTGAGGCCCCTTTGCAAAGGCAGGAGCAGCAGACTGGCTCCTGCGAGCTGCGGGTGGGTGCCGATGAGCAGGGCAGGGCTCCACCCGGGGAGAGGCAGAGGATGAGGCAGGAAGGGGACCTTACACGGCGCAGGAGATGGCACGGGGGCAGAGGGCATGAGGAAGCCCCTCTCTCTGGTCCTCCCGCTGCTTCACCCTGGAGGTTCTTCTCCCTGGGACTATCCTCTCCCCTGGGTACAGACCCCTTCACTCCCGTGAGGCCGCGCAATGCCTGGTAAGGCAGGGACTTTTGGGGACAGACTGGGCGCAGGTCTCTTTTCACAGGAACAGTCACTTTACTAAGCGCTATGGTCTTGGTTCCCGATCCCTGGGGAGGGGGTGAAACGCTGAGGACACAGGGTCTATGTGAGCTTTGGGAGGAGCTGGGGGAGCCCAGGAGGGCAGGAGACCCCAGGGGGAAGGTCAGGAGTTAAGTCCTACTTTGGGCTTGACCTGCTCCAGGCCTCCTCCAGGCCCGATGGCAGTGAGGGTGGCTGGCCGAGACCCTGAGGGAAGCCCCTTTGGCTTCTGGTGGGTGAGGGCACTGTGGAGAGCCCGTCTCAGGACTTGGCTGAGGAAGGTCTGTTTCCGGGACCTAATGGGGTCGGTGAGGGCAGTTCTGTGTGTGTGTTTGGGCGGAGGGTCCCTGGGACCCCTGGGGTTCAGTCCCCAGGCCTCCCTGGCACTTCCCTTGCCACAAAAGGAGTAGCATTTACTGCCGGGCCCCTCTGGTGTGCTCAGAGGCTCCAGCCGGCCCAGCTCTGCACACTCAGCCTCGATGCTGCTCATTAAAGGGATTAGCAGGGCACTTCTGCTGGGCCCTGGCTGCAGCCACACACCCCCGTCCCAAGCTAACCACCCAGGCGGCCTGCGGGGTGTAGGATTAGACCTCGGGGTGGAGTCTTAGGTGGCACCCACCGCCCACTTCCAGCAGAGAGGAGGGAGAATGCCCCCCACCCTTACCCCTCAGCCTCAAGGGCCTGAGGAGTGGCGGGGGGCGGGGGGCAATGTCGGCCCAGGCTGGGGAGGCAGATGAGGGAAGTGGTTAAGAGCACAGGCTCTGGGTCCTGCTACCTGGGAGATCTGGGGCAAGTTACTCAACCTCTGTGCCTCAGTCTCCTGCGCAGGAGGGTAACTGTCTCTTTCATAGTGCGGTCGTAGAATTAAATTAAACAATGCATGTAGAGCACATCATGAAGTGCTTAAAGCTTCCCATCAGCAAATGGGAGTTACTCTTATTGCTGCAATTGTATTAGCGCTTGTGATTATCCACAGGACCTCGGGGTCCCTCTCCATCTTCCCTCCCCAGCAGGTGTCTCTGGCATCCAGGCCCCACCGGTTCGCGCTCCCCCTTCTCCACTGGATCTTGGGAAAGAGGCTTTCTTTTTAATCAAGAAATGGCCTGAAGAGGAAGATGGCAGATATGTGTTTACAGCTTTTCATCTCCCTCCTTGCCTCTTTGAAAATACCTTCTTCCGAGCTGGAAAATAAATTTCCAACCCTGTTGACGTGCATTGATTTTTTCCCTCCTGCGTCCACCTCCCAGTTCTTCCCCGTCAGCAGGGCCTGTGGTTAAGCCCCTTGTCTGGGTTGGGCTCAGTGGTACCCCCGGGGAGTGGGTGGCCCCAGAGCACGGAACTGTCAGCCAAACTGCCCGATCGTGCCCAGTGCCTGGCTCAGAGGTCTGCACACAGAAATGGCTTCCATCCCCTTCTGCCGTGAGGGTTCTTGGCTGGGGGGTTGAGGTCAGGGAGTGGGGTGGGGGGAAGGAGGTCCTCTGAGCAGGAGATTAGCGATTTTTAGCATCTTCCCTGAAGGGGATATACAGAGAGGAGACCAGGGGACCACAGGACTGCTTCAGGCTCGGCAAGTGGATCTCAACGGGGTCTGCCCCAAGCAATCGACTTTGTCAGCAAGGGGCCTGCCAACAAGGGCCTGGGACCAGCTATGCAAGCTGGGGCTTGGAGAGAGAGGCGCTAAGGAGATGGGGGGGCTTGACTGCATCCTGCGGGTTCAGGAGGTTTGTCAGCTTCCTGGTGCTGGAACCCGAAGAGATGATCCGGAGGCCAACTAGGGGGTGGACACGGCCAGGGGCTGCTTGTCTTACACCAGCCCTGGGCCTGGAAACTATTGCTCTCTCTTCCAGAGAACGGGAGTGGCTCACGGAGGTGGGGGTCTCTTCAGGGAGACAGAGATGGAGTTGCCTGAGCTGGCTTCTGGAAACCCTGACAGCTCTGTCACAGACCACACTCTGGGTTGGAGCCAGCCTCAGCCCCAGGGCACTTTTCAGGAGGTTAAAAGGGCAGCAGTTAAAGGAGGCAGGCAGCCTGTAGGGAGGCCTCGATTTTCTTCCCACCCTGACACACCGAACTGAGGCTGCACGGCCCGCCTGCACCTTCCCTTTTCCTGTCCCCTCAGCCCTGCCGTACCCCACCCTCAGGCACCCCCCTCAGGCTCCAGAGCCCGCAGAGAGGCCAAGAGACCAGGGATCCTCGCCTTCCACCAGCACCAGGTCTTGGAAGGATGGGGGCTGGGGGGGGTAGGGCTGAGAAGGTATCACCTTTCTCCTCCAGCAGGGGTTTTTATTCCCCTCCCGGGCACACTTGTGGAAGGAAGGAGGGCAGTTTCTCGAAGCTGAGGGGGCTGAGGATGAAAAGGGCCTTCGGAGTTCAGATCATGGGAATCCTGGTCTGGGTGATGGCATGAGGGAGAGGAGACGACAGCTAACAATGGCCTGGGTGTCTTCACACCTGTGTCTGAGCACAGAGCCCTGGCCCACTGATTCCACCCTACTTCTGGTCATCTCACTGCACACTCAGCCTGGGGTCCCTGAGAGCTTGTGCCAATGGCCCAAGTCCTGCAGCCAGTGGGCAGGTACACGCCTTCCCTCCTGGCAGGAGTCTCTTCCAACACACAGGGCTCCCACAAACACGCTTTCTTATCTCCTTGCCCAGCTCTTGTTCCTGACCCCCGCAGGTACTGAGACCCAGAACGTCACAGGATGAGGCCAAGGCTACATGGCCTGCCTTGCCCCTCACCAGCCCCTCCCCCGCTGCCAGCTCCAAACATTAAGGGCAAATTATCTGCTGCTCATGGCTCAGGTACCTGGAAGTGTGTCCCTTGGCCACTGGGGCCACGCACAGCTGCCTAATAACCTCGGGGTTTTGTGGGGAGACCTGAGGCCTCAAGGAGACCTCAGACCCTTCTGGGCACCCACTGGCCACTCCCTGGAAGGTGAAAGTCATGATCAATACCTGGAAAGGATGGTGTAGGAAACTGGCAAGTGGAGAGCCCTCTCTGTGCCTTAGGCTCCACCCAGAAAAACTGGGGAAAAGGCACATCACCTTTCTTCCCTCCAACAGGAAAGGTCCTTAGGCCTCTGGAAACCCTACTCGTGACAGCAGGCCAGTCTGGCATTAATACATGAGACAGGGGCCTAGAGGTAGGCTAGGTTCCGAATTCCTGGTGGGTCCAGTGGGGATGACAGGAGAGGAGCATGCTGGAATGGAAGAGGGGGAGGGATGGAGGCTGAAGAATGAGGAAGGGCATCCTCCATGCCCCACCCCCTCCTCCCTTGGAGCCAGCTGCGTGCGTGCGTGCGTGCGTGTGTGCGTGCGTGTGTGTGTGTGTGTGTGTGTGCGTGTGTGTGTGTGTGTGTGTGTGTGTGTGTTGGGGGTGGAGAAGGGAGCAGAGCATCTGAGTTCCAGGCAGAGCAGCTCACAACCCAGCCCCGGATCCCTTCCCAGACTTAGGTGGTATTTGCCAGAGGGTAGGCTGGCCTGTCTGGGGGCTGGAGCCTTTCCCCGGGTCCCCCCTACAACAGCCATGATAGGGCACCAACCCCAGCCAGGGGAAGACCAGAAAGGCTGCCACAACCCGCTCCCAGGCAACCCACGTGACCCAAGCCCTCTCAAGTCTTGGCTTAAGGAGAAGAGAGCAGGATCACCCACCCAGGTCACCTCGACCAGCACCCCATGTGTGGGGACCCTCTCGGTGTCACTACGTCTGTCTAACTTTAAATCCTGACCCAGGCAGAGTATGTCCTGTCACAGCATATTATACTTGGGGATGGCAAAGGCTGAGCTGACCTGGCTCACGGGTCCCTGGTTTTGAGTTATGTGATAAATCTGGCTGAAACCATGCTTGAGATCAGCCAGATGTAGGAGCAGCCTTGAGCTGAACCTCCCCGTGGGTGTCGCGGAGGACTTGCTCTAGCCCCAGTTCTGCTGCCGACGTGCTGAATGACCTGGGCAGGTTGCTTCACTTCTCATCTGCATCACCATCTGTCAGGCAGGAGGGGAGGGGCTGCTCTGCAGACCTCACGGGGCATGTGAGGCTCTAAACAGAAGAGGATGTGAAGGTGCTTCAAGAAGCAGGATACGCCCGGAGCGCGTGGGAGAGACCACTCTCACTGCAGTGGGGTCCTGGGTAGAAAGCTGGGGTTGCCATCTCTGATGCTTCAGCAGGCTGAGGCCCTTGCAGAAGCGGTCCTCACCCAGGCGGGCCCAAAATGCCCCCTGTAGCTCCAGGCCAGCAGCACAACACGGGGGGCAGAGCTGCGGCAGATGCCATCTGAGGTAGATGCAGGGGGGCAGCGTGGAGGTAGAGGACGCCCAGCCAGGTGCTGGACGGGCCTCCTTTGTGTGCGTCTGCATGTGGGGCCCCGCGAACATGCCCACTCAGCATGGCTCTGGGGAGGACACAGAGCTTGGAAACTGTCCCGGGGAACCAGGTGTCCGGCAGCCAGCCTCGACCTTCCTGCCTCCTGAAGTCCAGCCTTGAAGCTCGGAAGACCCCACTGAGCTCCCAGGCGGGGTCTTCCCGAGCCGCCCTCCGGGGCTGTGAGACAGCGCAGGGGCCCATGGACCACAGGAGAGATGCTGCTCCTTGAACACGGCTGGCCTGATGGGCTCGAGCCACATCCGGTTCTCACTCAAATGTCCAAATGTAATTAAATTCTCTCCGATGCAGCGGAAGAGTTTGGTAAGATGTGGCTTTCCCCCTTCCATCAAGGTTAAGAAATCACCATCATCATCTCTCATTCCATGGACTGACCCAGTCTCCTCCCTGCCACTGATCTGTCCCGTTCTGTACAGTTAAGGCCTGTGCTCTTATCTGTTTTCTAGAGCTGATGGGGCTGGGGCCCATGCCGCACCCTCTCCCGCACTGTCCCACTTACCCACCTGAGAGGACGGCCAGCTGAGGCCAAAGCAGCAGGCTCGCTTTGACTGAACAAGTCAGTGCACTGTGGGCTGGGCAGGGGCGGGGAGGTGAGCAGCCCTGGGGACACGGCTGCTGAAC
>NW_006791862.1:2351702-2364831 GCF_000442215.2 Lipotes vexillifer | reverse complement strand
CCAGGCTCGCCTCGGGGACACACCAGTGTCCTCCTTCCACTGCCCAGATGTGTCTTGTCACACCCTGCTGAGGGATCCCCTCTCTGTAGTTTCTCACAACAGGATGCACTCGAGAGCCTCTGGCCTGGCCCTAGAGCCCTCTATGGGAAATGGAGCCTCTCACAGTCAGGGCAGGGCGAGGCAGCCTGCCTGCCCCTACACACAGAGAAGAGGAGGGAAGCTTGAAGGAAGCAGAGAAATGCAGAAGGCCTGGGAGCCGCCTCCAGGAATCCCTGGGACCGCCGCGGCTCACAGGATCGCTGGTCATTTCCGGCCTGGCAGGGCTCTGAACGGGTTAACGGGCAGCACGGTCCAAGGTGCCGGCCTCGGTGAGACGGAAGGTGGCTCACTCAATAGAAAGGAGGCGCACTCACCCGAGGCTTCGGTGCCTCTCCCCCAGCCTCCCGTTCAGGACTTCCCTGAATTCAAGCAGAACATCCCCTAGTCAGGCTGCCTTTTCCAGCTTCCCTTCCCAACTGGGTATCTTCAGTTTATGGCTTATTTTTACTTAGGGATTTATGACTTTCATGGTAATGGGTTCCATTCTACTTCCTCTATGTCTATTTTTCTAATCTTTGTGGTATAGGCTTTACGAGAGTTTCTTAATAAGTCGGGGTAGTATTCTTTTTGAAACAAACTGTCCTGCAAGTTAATGACTTAGAGTGGGTGTGGATCCTTCCCAGAGACAAATGGGGGCTGGGGAGGGGACAACCAGGGTGGGGGTAGATAAGACTCTTCCAGACTAAATACAGGTCCCTTTAAGACTCTTGGTCAGCTCCTGGACCAGAATCCCCCAGGCTGCTCACCAACATCCCTATTTGAGATCTAGGACCACTTTTAGGCACACGTGGCACTTCCACACCAAAGAGTGCTCGCCCTGGGGATGGCCACAGCACACAGCAACCCCAACATTGCCGACCTGACTCTAAGTAGGAAAAATTTTGTATATTTGTTTCCAAATGGTAAACTTCAGTTTAGTAATGGATTTAATTTAATTGCTTGGTGGCATTACTGCCAAGGCCATAGGGCTGGTGTCTTCGTATCAGTGAAGGTTTTAAGGAAATGAACCTAGTTCTTAGTTCAGTTGTCCTAGGCCAAGCTTAGCTAAGACAGTGGTGATGGGGTCAAGGTCTCTGTTGCCTCTGTTAGGGTCCCCAGCCTATGATCTTGACCCCATAGTCACGAGTCTCGATTAATTGCTGCGGTGCCGCCCGTTCAGATGAAAAAGCTGGGCGGATACACAAAGGCGGATGTTGCCTTTGTGCTCTGTCCACAGACTGGCTGCTGGTGCCGGGCCTCTATTCATTATTCAATTCAGCTCGCTCAGACGAGGCTTTCCATTTGCTCCTCCAGGAGAAATAACAAATCTAGAAATGCAATTCCACTTTGCTGTATTACGATATTGATTTGCCCGTCGAGTGGGAGTGCATTTGTTCTGTCAGCCCCCCTGTGGGCAGGAAGGGGTTAACCAAATGTTTATCACAAGGCTGGCTTCAGAGTTGAAAGTAATGTGATCAGTAATGAATTTTGTGTTACATTAGGTTGTATAAATGGACAGACAAGCGCAGACAACAAGTGGCCAGGAGTCGGGGCTAATCTAATGATGTAAAAATAGAGACAGCACCAATTATACTAGGGGCCAGCTCCAGGCTCCTGCAGGGACTGCAAATGAATAGGTACAAATCAAATTACTCACTAATAGACGCACTACAAGAGGGGCAGTCAATGGTAAATGCATTAGAGCCTAGTGACCTCTCTGCTCTGCACAGCAGAATCCGAAAATTTGACTTCCATCTTAAAAGTGGGGGGCAGGGAAGTGAGGTTCTCAAAGAAACTCTTGCTGGGGGAAGCACGGCAGCTACTCCCCACCCCAAACCAGTCCGTCGCCAGAAGGTACCTCCTGTCTGAGCCGACCTCTTGCCCTCACTCCAATGCCTCCTGAAGCCTGAGCACCGGGGCAGGGGCGGGGGGCCTCTTGAGGGACCAAAAGAGCAGTGGATGAAGCCCTGCACGTAGGCAAAGAGAGGAAGTTACATACCAACACACTTCACAGCCATGTGCCTCTCAGGGGTGATGGTTTTTGCTGCTATGTTAAGGGCTGTGTCCGTATTGAAAATGAAATATTTCTTTAAAGAGGATCACAACATGGACCTTTCAGAGAGCAGCCAGTGCCAAGATCAAAGGGAGCAGATACGAAAATCTGGTCTGACCACTGAGCGCTTTGTGGGGAGTGCTCATGGTCTGTTCCGAGGCACAGCACAGGCAGGGGTTTTTTTTGTTTTGTTTTGTTTTTTACATCTTTATTGGAGTATAATTGCTCCACAATGGTGTACTAGTTTCTCCTTTATAACAAAGTGAATCAGCTATACATATACATACGCCCCCACATCTCTTCCCTCTTGCGTCTCCCTCCCTCCCACCCTCCCTAACTCACCCCTCTAGGTGGTCACAAAGCACCGAGCTGATCTCCCCGTGCTATGCGGCTGCTTCCCACTAGCTAGCTATTTTACGTTTGGTAGTGGATATATGTCCATGCCAGTCAGGCAGGGTTTTATCTGTTTCTCGCCAGCCTGAACTGGTCTGTCCTTCCCTCTGTTCCTTCTCCCAGTCCTGCCTTCGCCCTTACAAGGGAATGGGAGCAGGGAAGGATGTGGAATTACCACCGGCACTTGCGAAGCCCCTCAGGTTTTCTTCCTCCCTCTCGGGTTCTATGAATGTGGAAACCAGGCCTTTAAGTACCAAGCTGCTTGGCACTGCTGCTGGGCTGCTCAGAGAAGGCTCATGGAGACGTGCTCAAACGCATGAACCATATGCTTAGATTCAGCTCCCAGTGGCTTGGGGGAGGAATAAAGTATGAAACCAAAGGACCCAGGCCCATGCCCGGATGGAAGCGGGGGCGGGGGGGGGGTGGTTTCTGGTAGGCTCGGCCCACCTGCTCCTCCCCACAACCCACCCCTAAGGCCAACAGCAGTCACATACATCAAAGTGGAGATGGCAAGCTGGTCCTGGCCAACTGGAGATGATGGGAACCGGCCAGAAAAATGAGCCCCCTGGCCCCAACCTGGCAGGGTGGGGGGCAGGCACAGAAGGGAAAAAATCATCCTGAACAAATGAAGCAACTGGATGTCAATTCTCCCCAAACTCAATTAAGCACACAGAGGGGTGGGACTGCAAGCTATCGGGCTACACTAAATAAAACATATGTGGGGGGAATCGGGGGTAGGTCTGGGAAGCCTGGTGCCGGGAGATTCTGCCAGGACATTTAAAAATGCTTTCTGTGGTGGGCCTGCAGGTCCCTGGGGGCAGGGGTGGGGTTCAAAGAGAAGTGGGCAGGAAGCAATCACCAAATGTCAGAGGTTAGACAGCGGACTCTGGGGTGGGTACTCGGAAACGCCTCCCTCTGTAAATTCAATCTGATGGGCATGGCTTGGCTTCCTTCGTACAGGACACTTTTGCTTCAAGAGCCCAGGCTCTGGATTCCTAAAGGGTCAGGGGGCCATTTCCAACTTTCATTTTCTGTGTGTCTGTTTGTCTTTCCTCTGTCACCAGCCATCCCGCCTGGGGTGGAGGGGGGATGGTGGTCGAAATACCTCAGGCCACCTTCTGAGGCAGCAGAGGAGCAGAGGCAGGGGCAGGAGGGAAAGATGGGTATTTAACCATCCATGACTGTGTTCAACTTTGTTCAGATCTCACACCTCGCAGAAAGGTCAATGGTTAAAGGTGAATTCTCTGGCAGAAGAGGAGGAACAGAGAGAAATCCTCCCGTTTGTTAACCATTTACCCATGTTCATGTCTTCAGAGAAGGCCCCTTATCTGGGGGTCCAACGGCCCTTCTCCACCCCTTGTCCAAGCCTGTCCGTTTTCCACAGGAATCCCTGCCCATGTGGGGCAACACCTGGAAAGGGGACTCTGAAGATTCACTGATGAGGTCACATAGGCACTTCCTCCTTGTCCACAGGAATCAGTGTGCTTTGGTTAACGAATTCAAAGAAGACTCTGGGCCACTGAGAAATGTGCAGAGGAGCTTCTCAGCCCTAAACTTCCATTACAGCTCTGCCTTTGCCTGGGGCTTCCAGCGGCCTTAGGGGAGAAGGAGACAGGGATGGAGGAGGGAGAAACTAACTATCTAGAACTGGCCAGAAACTGACAAGTGTGTCTTTTAAACACAATCCTTCTTTCCATTGCTCTGACTGGCTTTCATTTACCTCTCAGGAGCCACGAAAACCCATCCAGTCATTCAGCAAACATTAACTGGGGCTCAGCTTGGCTCTTGTCCCAGTGCTAGATGCTGGGCAGGGAAAGGTGGGTGGTTAGAGGTAACAAAGAGGAATCGGACTCAGTCCGAGGAACCGGAGTTGGGCTAAGACACACAGTAGGGCTGAGGGAGGGGCTGAAGAGACCACCAGAGTTGAGCCTTGCCCCAGTGGGATGGAGAAGGGAATCCGCCATTGCTAGTTAGTGGAAACGGCAACAGGTACTACCTGCCCAGGGCCAAGTGTCCAGTGAGTAGGTGATGCAGAAATTCAGAGAAAGCTTCAGACAACGTGAGATTTGAGCTTGGTCTAAAAAGGTGACCGGGCAGTGGGTGAGGGCAGCAGGCCCCTGAACAGAGCCAGGTCGGCAGTGCCATGTGCTGGGGATGATGGGTGAGGGTGTCTGCATGGAATATGAATAAGGGGCGACTGTGGAAGGGAAGTTGGGGAGCAGGCTGGAAAGGAAGGTGAGGAAGGCCTGTAAGAGACTTGAAATACCACAGCAAGAAGGCCAGGCTGTCATGTGTGGGCCCTGGGCTCTTGTGAAGAGGGAAACAGGACAGGCAGAGGAGGCCCTGACAGTAAGGATGCCTTCCTTTTCTGGGTCTCCCTTCTCGGGAATAATATGTAGGAGTGATTGATAAACCCCTCGGACCAGGTTGACAGGATCTTAAGAACTGGAAATTCTTCCTAGAAATCTCCTTTTTTTTTTTTTTTAATAAATTTATTTATTTTATTTTATTTTTGGCTGCGTTGGGTCTTCGCTGCTGCACGCGGGCTTTCTTTAGTTGCGGCGAGCGGGGGCTACTCTTCGTTGCGGTGCGCGGGCTTCTCATTGCGGTGGCTCCTCTTGTTGCGGGGCACGGGCTCTAGGCGCGCGGGCTCAGTAGTTGTGGCTCGCGGGCTCTAGAGTGCAGGCTCAGTAGTTGTGGCGCACGGGCTTACCAGAATTAAAATAAAATCAATAATAAATGTATCTGAAAAAACCCTAATACATGAAATTAAACAATACACTTCTAGACAGTGCATGGGTCAAATAGGAAGTATAAGGGAAATGTAAAACCATTTTGAAATGTGTGAATATTAAAATACAGTACACCAAAATTGTGGGACATTGGTAAATCCATGATTAGAGAGAATTTTAGAGCATTAAATGTATATATTAGAAAAAAGAAAGATCTAAAATCACTCACCTAAGAAATTAGAAAAAGAAGAGCAATTATAACCTAAAGTAGAAATAAGGAAATGATAATGATTAAAATAGAAAAAAATAAGTTAAAAACAGAAAAACAATAGAGAGAATCAACTAACCCAAAATTGCTTTGTTTTGTTTTATTTTATTTTGTTTTGTTTTAAGATGAATAAAATCAATGAAATTGTAGCCAGGCTGAAAAAGAAAAAAAAGAGAGAAGACACAATTACCAATATCAGAAATGAAAGAGGGGACATCAATACGGATTTCACTGCCATAAAAAGGATAATAAGGGAATACTGTGAACCATACCACATCCATAAATTCTACAACTTAGAAGAAATAAATCAATTTCCTGAAAGACATAGACTACCAAAACACACTCAGGAAGAAACAGATAATCTGAACAGTCCCATATCAACTTTTAAGAAATTGAATTTGCAGTTAAAAACCTTCTCAGGAAACACTTCAGACCCAAATGAATTCACCAGTGAATCTGAAACTGAGGGCAGTCATCAGTTAGATCTCTTAAAACATAACTTGCTTAATAAATAATATCCTGTAACTTGCCTTCACCAATCAAGCATGCATTAATTGTTCTTGCAAATTGCATACCCTCCAAGCTCCACATAGCTTAGACAAGGTATCGCAAGACTCCTTTAACTACCCCCTATAGATAACACCTCTGACCTATGAGTAGCTATAGTTAACAGCTGCTTAAATTGTTTTCAGGAGCATGGACCTAGTCTTACCCAGATTAAACTGGTTAAGACCACCGACCATTCAACTGGGCCCCCATAAGTGTCTGATAAATGACCTTAGATGTCAGAGGCTGAAAACTCCACCCTCCGATCATGCTAATGCACCATTTTTTGAACATGCATCCCTGGAAGAAGCATGAAATGCAGATATACCTGTGCAGAACGCCAATTACTTCACCTTTTTCTTGCCTCCAATCATCTTTCCCCACACCTCAGACCACCCTGCTTCCTTACCCCACAAATAACCTGAGCCTGAGCCCTTATGGGACTGGATTTGAGGCTTGTTCTCCCACTTCCTCACTGGGCTGGCCTGTGAAAAACCCATTCTCTGCTGCAAACCTCGGTCTTTCAGCGTTTGACTTGCTGCACAGAAGTCTACAGACCAATATCCCTCATGAACATAGAGACAAAAATCCTCAACAAAATAAAAGCAAGTTCAGCAAAATATTAAAAGGATAAGGACACCATGACCAAGTGGGATCCATCCCAGAAATGCAAGAATAGTTCTACATTTGAAAAAGAAATCAATATACCTTACCATATAAAGGGGGTAAGAAAAAGAAAACATCATCAGTTCACTAGATACAGAAAACTATTCAGCAATATTCAACTCCATTCAAGATTAAAAAAAAAAAAAGAACTCTCAGCAAACCTAGCCTTATAAAGGCATCTTAATCTAATAAAGAGCGTCTACAAAAAAACCTGCAGCTAATATCATACTTAATGGTGAGGTATTGAATGCTTTCCCCTATAATCAAGAACAAGGAAGGATGTTCATTCTCACTGCTTTGATTCAATGTCATTGCTGGGTCCAGTGTCTGTGTTGTGCTCAGCGCTTATGTGAGGCTCAGTGTCCAGCTACAATACCACTTGATGTCATAGCTAGTGGGATTCTGCAGAGATAAGATGTCTCTTAAGAACATTGGTCAAATATGTGCATAGGACCCCATCATGAGAGTCATTGTAGAAAGGTTGCTCTGTTCTGTGCTATCTCTGGAGGGGAGAGGGATCTTTAGAGAAGTTTTTCCCATGGTGGGTATGGCTCCCTGCTCTCTCCAGGGCTGCCAGTGACCTCAGCTGGCAACCTCGGTTCCCAGGGGTATGATGTGTCTTCAGGGTCTATTCTAAGAAAAAGAGACCTAGAAGAGGATCTAACTTGGAAGAGAGACTTTAGGGTGACTGAAGAATTTAACAACAACAACAAAACAATAACCATATTAAAAACTCCTATAAACAGCAGTAAAACCTAATACAACTTTAAACACTCCACCAATGTGTCCCACTTTGTCCCTGCTAAACCAAGCATTGGCTTCTGGAATAAGCAGTGATCTGGTTAGCACCTAGAGCATAGACAGGGGTGAGGTGTGACTTTCTGTCAATACTGCTGTTCAGATCTGATGCATGAAAAGCGTGATGTCTTATCTCTGATTTTATCTGTATGCATGGAGTGGTCCATGCTTTGCATAAAACATGGCCCAAACCACAGGTACTTTGATGTTCAGGCTTTTTAATTAACCACAACACCCAATAGTTTGTTGGATGCAAGATCATTAAGAGGTTGGTTATATAACTATGTGGCTACAGGAAGCTATATTTTCACTCAATAAAAATGTCCTTTTTCTTTTTTATAAGAATAATTAGCCAATCAAAATGAGCTCTCCGCCAGAGCAAAGCAGTGCAATGGACCAGATCCTTGAGGGAGGCTCACGTGAAGCTCCTGTGATAAAGTAACGCTTGCTAAGGACCTCTGACACTGCTCCTTTTTTTTTTTAAAGAAAGATTTGTGTTTAATTAGTTTTGTAAACCATTTTTTTAAACAGTAAAGACTGGAAAGTTAGGGGAAAATTGTTAATGAGAACGGCTATGTCAAAACTAAATGCAAGATGGAGTCAGGCAATCTTCTCTGAACTGTCCTAAGATATGAGTATGAGATACACTGGTGTAATGGGGCACATTGCTTTGGGGTTTCTATGTCCTGTCCTTTCTTGCTAAATAATCACACAGACAGAAGCTTAGCCCTCCGATTATTTTTTTTAAATATCTTTTTTTTTTTTTTTTTTTTGGTGTTTTTTTTTTTTTTTTTTTTTTTTTTTTTTTTGCGTTAACGCGGGCCTCTCACTGTTGTGACCTCTCCCGTTGCGGAGCACAGGCTCCGGACGCGCAGGCTCAGCAGCCATGGCTCACGGGCCCCGCCGCTCCGCGGCATGTGGGACCCTCCCAGACCGGGGCACGAACCCGTGTCCCCTGCATCGGCAGGCGGACTCTCAACCACTGCGCCACCAGGGAAGCCCTGGATATCTCCTTTTAATCCCACATGTTTTAGTTATGATTTCACTTCAAAGCTTTAATTTTTCCTCCTTTGTACATCGCAGAGAGGAACGTCTACCCGGCGGTGGTGTGACAACTGTAGGATGCTCACACGGTTAGCATGGAATCGGAGGCGTAGAAGCCGTTTGGGAGGTGGCGGCCGTGAGGACAAAGGAGACGAGGAAACGAGGCAACCGAAGCGCTCGGCACAGGGAACAGCGGCCAGGACATCACGGGAACAGGAGGCCAACATTTCCTGCACCTCCTGTCTTCCCTCTCCCTTGGACTTAGAGAGGAAGAAAGTGAGCTGAGACAGGGAAAGCTTTATTCCCTGGAGGGCCGGCACAGTGCCCAGGGGCACCTCCAGAGAGCCCGCCTGCCTGCAGCGGCCCCGGAGAGAAGGTGAGGGCCTACTGAGGAGGTGGCTGACAGGAGCCCTGAAAGCATTTTGTAGAGGCACTGAAGAAGGCGAGAAAATCCGGGGCCCGACTAGGTGAAGCAGAGGAAAGTACCTAAGGGACTGGCTAAGTTGCTTCCATGGTAGTGCTTGCCTGAGAGCAGGGACGTCTAAAAGCTGAGAGAATGAATTCACTGCCCCATGCCTGGCAATTACTGTCACGTGATCATGTGGCACCCTGAGATGGAAGGGGGCTGACACGGCTCCTACTGGAAATGCAGCCTTAGCACGAAAATGTTCCCAGCCCTCAGCAATGAGGCAAGCAGGAGTTCCAAGGCCCATTGGAAGAGCTAATCCTAGAGGTAGGGTAGAGGGTCCAACATGGTCCAACATACTGGGTTATTTGTTTTGGGGTGCCCATCTGGTCAACTCCAGGAACAATAGCTAACATTTATTGAGATCTTAATTCTCACAGTCCTGAAATGAAAGATATTAGCACGCACACACAAAAATAGGGCTTTTAGTTCATCTTTTTGCAAAACGTAGGTAGTCAATGGACTCTGTTAATGGATATTTGTCAATTCACTTATTGATATTTGTTAATTCACTTGTTGAATGGATGTTTGTTAATTCACTTATTGAACCCTTCCTATGACCATTTAAAAGCTGTGTATACTGTTCAAAATGTGCTTTCCATATTAAGGAGGAAAAAAGGTACAGCCCTTTCAAAAAGTAAAAGTAGTTTCTGACAGAAATCTTTGGAAGACCTTTAGCTGAAAAGAACCTCACAGCCTTTTCTGCTGAGTAATTACTATACACACAGGAAAACTCAGAGGATTTAGCAGAGTAAACTAGAGCACTGCTTTCCAAACTGTAGATCACAATTCATCGATGTATTGTAAAATCAGTTTAGTGAGTCATGACTGCATTAAAAAGAAATGCATACAGCTGATTCACATCATTGTACAGCAGAAACTAACACAGCATTGCACAGGAACTATACCCCAATTTTTAAAAAAATGAAATAAAATGGTACTAGAGTGTACTGCCTATACTATTGTTTTCTGAAAGTTTTATATATTTGAGCAAGGAAGTACAAGTATTTCTCATGGAAGGTAAGAGGTAAAGACTGAGCCCCCAGTGTGATCCCCAAGAGTAGCTGCTTCTGGACCAGGACAGACTCTGTTAAAGAGACTCTAGACAGAAAAGGATGAGCCTCTTTCCTACCCTTAGTGCTGTGATCATAAAGGAGAATGAAACAGCATTCCCAGGGCTGCAGGAAGCCACAGTCATGGGGAAGAGTCAGTCCCCCTTGACCTTGACTGCTGACTTAGTGAGCTCTTAAGAATCAACAGCAGCAAAGGGACAGCAGCCTGCAACAGAGATGTGTCAATACTTTAAACAGCTGGTCAGGACCTGTGAATTAGGCCTAGGGCTTTTGCTATTGGATGTGGGAGAAAGCCAAAAAAAGAAAGACAAGGTTTAGCTAAATAGTGATTGAAAGAGTTAAAGTGAAAATAAACTGAATGTGTCCAGGTGTTTATGAAAATTTTTTTGGTATTAGGTTATACCTTTACTTAGACACAAAACAACTGGAATAAGTAAATGTTTTGCTTATCGAAAAAAATCCTATTTTTCTAGAAAAGGCAATATTGAAAGGCATGTCTACTAAGCAGGAATTAGTCATGTTATTTTGAGGGGCTGAGAGAGGAGGGGCTGTAGGAGACAGCATTCCCGGCAGAAGGAGAAGTTTGTGCAGAGGCCCTGCAGGCAGAGGGAACGCGTGTGCTTAGGGACCCTCCGGGGACTTCAGCTCGGCTGGAGCTCACCCAGAGCAGTGAGAGAGGAGTCCGCAGACAGGGCAGCGGCTGGGCATGAAGGGCTTTGTACGCGACGAGATGGGGTGAATCCGGGAGAAGGACAGAGCTGGGGGAGAGAAGTTCAGTTTTGGGACACGTGGAAACATCGACAGGTGACTGGTCTGGAGATCAGGAGAGGAAGCCAACTTGGAGAATCTTTGGAAATCATCGGTTTATGGGTAGTAAGTGAGGCCGCGGAAGCAGAGGGGATGGCCCTGTTCGCACTGAGGGAGAGGAAAGAGGGCTAAGAAAGGGCCTGGAGAAATACACTGGAGGCCGGCAGAGAAAGCAAAAGCCCAGGGAAAGGACGCAGAAGTAGCAGAGGCAGAAGAAAATCCACGAGGCTGTGGTGAAACAGGAACTACAGGGAAATCACTCCAAGATCACAGGGCCTGGCTCACCGGGCCGGCGCTGGGGCAAAATGGACATGCGGTGGTGACTGGGTATCGTGGCCGGGCAGGCTGGGGGTAGGAACTGCTCCTCCTCTGGACAGCAGGGGAGGGGACGTTGCTGCAGGGACGTTTAGGGTCTGGGTGCAGGAGGCCAAGGGATTGCTCAAATGGTGACCAGCATTTTCTGAGGGTGAGAGACAAGCTGGTGGGGTAAGAGATTTGAGGGGAACGGGGAGTTTGACATAGCGTCCATGAAGAAGGGAAGAGACTGATTTCAAGATGCCGAGTGGACAGAGCACGGGTCCCATACTGAATAAAGCGCAGACTAATTCATACCAAATAAACAGCAATAATACAGAAAAAAATAATAAAATACAAACTCTCAGAGGACCAGAGATCTGGGGAATCTCTAAGAGAATGAAAACGGGCCAGAAGCCACAGCAGTAAAGCAGGGGCTGCAGCAGAGCTGCTAACACCCAGGTTAAATGTAGAATCCATTCACCCAGTAGTTACTGCACACCCCCTATGTGTCAGACACTGTTCTAGGCACTGGGATCTGCTGCAAAAGATGAGTGCAAACTGAGAATCGGAAAAGGGGGCACTGGGAAAATGCGGAAGGACTGCCAGGGCTCACTGGACAGTAGAGACCGTACGTTTGTGGAGGTACCGATCTGAACAACTTACGATTTTTCTTCAGCAACCTAAGTGTACGAGCATAGTTGACTTGACCTGGATTTTGTTTTGTTGACTGGGCACAGTGGAAAGGTAACAGGGGCAAGAGGTGTGAGGATATTAGAAAGAAAGCAATTCAGTCAGTTATTTTTGAGCTGGACTTTCAAATTTAATTTTGATCCAATTAGAGTAACTGGTCACAGCCATACTGGAGGACAGAGCTAACGTCCGCCTCACAGGTCAACTACGTTTTAAAACGGGCCTTCTCAAACTTTAATGTGCATAGAGATCTTGTCAGAACGCAGGTGCTGATTCAGTAGGGCTGGGTGGGGCCTGAGATTCTGCATTTTTAATCAGCTCCTGGATATAGACAGTGTTGCTGGTTCACAGACCACTCTGCGAATAGTAAGGTTTTGAAAGGTTTTGCTTTACTTTGGGGGAGAGTTGTTTTGCACTATGGTACAGCTTACCAGTGGGGTGCTGGGGCTGGCTGACTGCTACATTTTCAGGAATTCTGCTAGGTGACTGACATCATGTCGATAGCTTGAAATTGGCCGTAATGGGAGGTTCTGTCCTATGGCAATGCCCAACTGCTATAAATCAGGGCTTTCCTGCTTCCCTTTGGAGAGCTGCTTGTTAAACATTTACCAGCACATCACTAGGTAAACCTGTATAATAGTGAAGCATGGATACAATGGGCTTTGGTGTCAGGGGTCATGGAGCACCCGTCCCGGGTACAACACTAAACAGCCTGCTGCAGGCATTACAGAAACTGATCATCTCTGGTGCCTCGGAGGAACCAACAGAGGCACATGCTTGGGTCACCCTTGGGTCACCCATGAACACCTAGAGGAGCAGGTTGTGGAAAGCGAGAGCGGGACTGAGAGGCTGCTCTGAGCAAAGGGAGACTTGCTGGAAATTCTCACCCACGTTGCCTGGGTATCTCTAGGCAGCAGGCTGACTCTGGTGTGGGTGTGTCAGGCTGCCCTTTCAAGGCCCTGGGCTGCACGACCAGGCTGATACTATATCTGGAGCTGCAAAATGCAAAAACTGATTCTCAACAAAGGCAGAGGGGAACAGGTTAACTTCCATGATATCTGCTTAACTTATTGGCCTTTAAAATCGAGGCAGAGGGCTTCCCTGGTGGCGCAGTGGTTGAGAGTCCGCCTGCCGATGCAGGGGACACGGGTTCGTGCCCCGGTCCGGGAAGATCTCACATGCCGCGGAGTGGCTGGGCCCGTGAGCCATGGCCGCTGA
>NW_006791862.1:2347759-2351003 GCF_000442215.2 Lipotes vexillifer | reverse complement strand
AAAAAAAAAAAAAAAAAAAAAAAAAAAAAATCGAGGCAGAGTTTAAAAACAACGACAAAAACATATATATGTGTGCACACATATAGACTGATAGATTTAATCTGGTCAAAGAAAACCAAATGAATCCCATTTGGTGACAGTTTGGGGAGGAAAATGAAATCCCTCTGCTCAAAAAGGGCATCTCCTATTTTCTGACCTATGGGTCATGCAGTTTTAATTTCCTCTCTCTCTCTCTCTCTCTCTCTCTTTGTTTTTAAATTTCATGAACCTGCTTAAGGCCACAAAGACTCTCCCGAATCCTTCAGCTGTCTGGCAGATGAATGGCTGCCAGCTTCGCTCAGGTTACTAATGGTCTGTGCCAGGCTGAAGGTCCCCAACTCTGCCTGAACGCGCCTTCCAAGACTTCCAATCTGTTGCTGGACGACACGGAGGTGCTCTAAGTGGCTTCTGAGTAAGGCGGCTGCAGAGGAGAGCTGACCCAGAGCTGCTCTGGTCCCTGGAAGGGTGGCTCCTTGAGAGTGTGTCTGGTGCCACGGGCTCTGGTTTGTGTGAGCTGGGGCTGGCCAGGGCCCAGAGATGTAAGGGAGAGCTGTGCTACGAGCAAGGTTCAGAAAGGGGAAAGACTTTCTCCCTTCGGCCAGCTTCCAAGCAAAATGGGGTTAGAGCCCCTGTAAATGGCAGAGCTGCTTCTCACCTCCGGACCCAGGTGGGAGAACAATGGCATGATGACCTGCCATTCACTAGTTGGATGGCTTTACAATGGGGGTGGAGAGGTGGCGTGCCCATGTCTGTGCTTGTGGGAGTCGAGGGGGTGGGACATGGCTTGTTGCAGCTTCCATGGTGCACGTCTTCCTTTCCAGGGAAGAAGGGGGCACGGAGGGGGCCTGGTCCTCAGAGATGGCTGTCTCCTGTGGCCAGATAAAGCACCGCTCCCTCTCTAGCCAACTCCCTCTCTTGCATCTGTTCTGTTCATTTGCCAGTTATCACAGGAGAGCTATGGGCAGGCATGAAGCTAGTGCTGTGGAGAAAGAGATGAGGACAATGGATCTCTATCCTGTTAGTGTAGGAACAGAGGAACTGAATGGGATGGGAAAGAAGAGAGGGAAAAGGTTAACTGCTAAACCCAAATATCTAAAAGACCTGGAGGATCTGCAGGAAATTGGGACTGTGTAATAATGTCAGGCATTTTGAGCCCTGCCAAAAATGCATTTTTTTTTTTTTTTTTTTTTTTTTCGTACGCGGGGAAAGGCGTTCAACCCTCTAGGGCTGATGAGGCTGATGTCTTTGTTCCAGACAACAAGAGTTTACCCAGAACCTTTCCATTGAGGTAAACAGGAAAATCAGACCCTTTCTCAAAACACTGGACAAAAAAAAAAAAAAAAAAAACCCCCCAAATATATATTTTTTTTTTTTTTTTTTTTTTTTTGTTTCCAAAAATGCTTTGACTCGATCTTGCTTGTCCTGATTCCTGCCCCAGGAAGTTTCTCCTCCCTGGAATCCCCTCTTCAGGTAGGCACGTAGATGGAGCAGCTCATGGTAAAGAATAACAGGTTTGAGAGGACGCAGGCAAGCAAGAGAGAGAAGGCCTGCAGCCAGGATCTGCTCCATCCCCGAACAAAGTTCCTGTTGACCTCAGAACACTGGCAAGAGGCCTGTGGGGAGGTCTTCCTCAGGGATAAAAGTCGGGCTAGAGCTGGCACTAACAGCACAATGTCTAGAAGGAAGGGGTACTTTAGAAAAAAGGAGAGGCAGAAAAAAAAAAAAAAGAAAAAAGGAGAGGCAGGCTGTACTGTAATTCTGCAAAGATGGAAGGGTTGTGGGCTTTCCTAAGTGCATACGTGTGTGTGTGTGTGTGTGTGTGTGTGTGTACACCTGCTTGCCCGGGGCAGGGCTTACCCATCATCTAAGGATGTTTCTGCTCTATGGATGTGAGAAGCTACCCCAGGCCCCAGTTGCTGGACCGTCTCAAGGACAAGAGTACAGAGGCAAAAGGCAGTGTAAGAAAAAGCTGTCTGGGGGATCACACCAGCCTTGCCTGCTGCATCCTTGCTCCCTCCCAGGCTGGCAGGGCCCAGATACTCTCCAATCTATAAAGCCTGCAGCAGGGCAGAAGGTGTGCTGCCTCAGTGTTCAGTGCTCAAGGGCTGCTGAAACCTTAGGGACACCAAGGCTGTCCCTTCCCCTGGAGAAGGTGTCCTTCTGGGAGCCACCTATACAATACAGTTGTGTAACCACAGCATGTTTGTACGCATTAGTCCATGTAGGAGGAGTCGGTTCCCTGGGAACCCCCCTCTGCACTGGGTTTCCCAATATCAGAAGCTTCCAAAATGGATGGCAATCAGAGTACTGACTAAAGAAACAAATGGTTAAAACACACCCCCTCTCCCACCAGAGAAGCTCCATACCCACAGGAGCCATTCATGACCAAGCCAGGCTAGGAGTGTGAGGCCACCTTTACCTGTTCCGGATCCCACCACGTCCCGGCTCGGTGACTCGGCCATGGCATCGGCCAGCCGCTCCCGCAGGCCCTCCTCCGTGTGCTCCATGGAGGCCATGTGCCGTAGCCCGAAGCCCTCCGGCCAGCTCCCACACACCTCCAGCAGGGTCACGCTCCGGTCGAAGGTACCTGCAGCGCACAGGGGACATCTGACGCTGAGTCACCTTGCAGAGAGCGGGCCGTTCTCTATGTCTGCTCACCGCCAACTCCCCACCCTGCCCAGGGTCCATTTTAGCCCTTCCACAGGACGGATGAAGGAGGGAACACCACGAAACACGGATGTGCAGGGCAGAACGAGACCGCTCATGCCACCAGATCAGAGCGAGTAGACCTCCACGGCGTTGGGCTAGTGGTTTTTGAACTGTTTTCTTTTTCTGTTATTGTTGCATGGCTTGTAGGATCCTTGTTCCCCCACCAGGGATCGAAACCGGGCCCTCAGCAGTGAAAGCACAGAGTCCTAACCACTGGGCCGCCAGGGAACTCCCCCGAACTGTTTTCTGAGGACCTACAGGGTTCTCTGAAGTCTTCAGGGACTGCTTCAAGATCTAGGTCAAGGGTAGGAAACTTCTTTCCCAGGTTCAAGCAAACTGCCCTCCCCACTTCTCTCTGTTTGAGGCAATAGGGCTTCGCCTAAAGATTTTTTTTTTTTTTTTTTCGTGCGGTACGCGGGCCTCTCACTGTTGTGGCCTCTCCCGTTGCGGAGCACAGGCTCCGGACGCGCAGGCTCAGCGGCCATGGCCCCCCGGG
>NW_006791862.1:2336396-2347627 GCF_000442215.2 Lipotes vexillifer | reverse complement strand
ATCTTCCCGGACCGGGGCACGAACCCGTGTCCCCTGCATCGGCAGGCGGACCCTCAACCACTGCGCCACCAGGGAAGCCCTAAAGATTCATTTTTAAAACGGGTTACATAGCTTACATTTTTTTTTTTTTAAAAAGCATTCTAAGTCACTATACCCTATCACCTATACCAAATGTCCTCAGAAAGGTTATGTCCCAAGATCCAACGGCAAGTTTGTGGCAGGCTTGGTTCAAGAACTCAGATCTTCCGATGGCTCAGGCTAGAACTCATTCTGCTCCACCACATACAGTCCCCCAGCTGCCCCAGGACATGTGCACCACTGGGGCACCATTTGCAGGATGGCAGCACGAGACTTGGGTGATAGCGTCTTCAGCAAAGACCCTTCCTCGATCTGAAGCTGCTTCCCAATTCCAAAAAGTACACGGTGCTCTGCTGAATGCCAAGGTTAGATTTTACATGCAAGATCACTTCAAAGGCTAAATTTAAGTTCCTCTCCTTTATTATACAGCAAGTCTTCTGTGAAAGCTTATTTCATCCACTCTCTCTTGGAAGGAGATTATAGTCATGCTCTGTTGCTTCAAGCACATACCGTTTCCCTAGTGATTAGGTAACTGAATCCACTGCATTTATTGGGCTTGGTTCCTGCCAGCACCAGGAAGATGGGGAAAAAAATGCAAATGCCAATGTTTCCCAAAGTTAAAAGTACACCACCACACACTCTTTTTATCAGGTCTTGCTTCTCCTCTTTGATCAGCCGTCAGAAACTATCTTCCCTCGGCAGTCAGGACTGAGCAGCGTCAGGGCACACTCTCTGCCAATGACAGGTGGTAATAGAGAGGGTGCGAGCCCCAGCCCCGGCAGGCGGCCCTGCCTCTGATAATGGCCAAAGCACTGAGGTGATAACCGTTCGTAAACACTCCGACAGTCGGTGATTCCATACATCAGCAAAGAGGGCCAGATAATCCTGAGCTCTCCTGACCAGACAAAGGCCCTTGGCCAGCCCGCTGGGATTTCTATGTGTGGCAAGGGTCACTCCTGGTTCCTGGATGTCATCAGCCAAGTTTGGCTTTGATTTATCTCTTGCCTAACTGGAGGGTAGCTTCCTGGTGCCGGGGTAATGGGCAGCGTCTACAAATGCATCTCCGCAAGAAGAGGCCCACCTTGGGAGTGGGTTGCTGGGGATCAGCCTGTCAGGTGGGACTCAGGGACGGGGAGCTGCCCTATACCACCTTCTCCCTCCATCAGGTAGGGTCAGGCGGTGGGTCTGGGGAGCCAGGCGCTGGGCAGTGGGGGAGAGGTGCTCTGAGTGTCAGCCCTCTAAGGGCCTGGGCTGTGCTAGCGTTGCCCTGGAGCCCGCACTCAACCGGCATCAGCCCGACTCAAAGGTGCCCAGTCCCCAAGGACACACAAGGACTGAAGACACACAGTGGACTGTTGATTCCAGTGCCCACTCACTAAGTGATGTGAGGCAAGTCCCTCCATCTCTTTTTTCCACCTCTGGGGTAGAGCTAGTAAATCTTTGCCCTGTCTCAAAGGAGGGAGGCGGTCGAGTGAGGTTCCTGCCGGGAGTCTGAGCTCTCCTCTAGCGCCGCCCCGCTCTTAGTTGACAAGATCAAGAGCTACAGCACCAGCGTTCCTGGTCTGCCTGGGGTCTGCCCGGGAAGCCTATGCTCAGTAATTTCCAGAAGAGGATATCAACAATAAAACGTGGGCACTCCTCCACCCTGTGCGCTCAGGGCCGGGGTGGCAATTTTTTTTTTTTTTTTAATGGACAGAGACATCCCGGAGCCTGGGGAAGGGAAGAGAATGATCTCACTTCACAGGAGCAGGGTGCCCGCCTCTAGAAAGGCGCTCAGTCAAGGATTGTACGTACTGTGTTTAGAGGTCAGGGCAGGTAAGCTGACAGCAGGGCCAAGAGGTGTATCAGAAGCCAAAGCAGGAAGGAAACAAAACAATCCAGCAAGATGTTATAGCAAGAAGCGTGCAGGTAAGAGGCCCGGTCCATGAGAGAGGGTAAAGGCCAGAGGAGTATGTAATATTGTAAGGGACAGAGTGACAGTATACAGGAGAAAAGGATCATGAGCTAGTGTTATAGTGGAGAATGGAAACAGAAACACAGGCTCTAACACATATTACTTGTATGCGTGTAGCTCTGGGCAAGCCCTTTACCTTTCTGAGCCTCTGCTTCCTCATCCATAAAAATGGAAAAACAATACAATCTTATAGGGGTGTTATGGGGCTTGCATTAGATAAATAGCATATAGTGAGAGCTCTGCACATAAGGGGTAATGCTCGTGTATATGTTAATAATAACAAATATGTACAACTTTATACCACTTGAAGCGTCATCATAAATGTTGACTATCACAATGATCCTGAAAGGCAAGATGGGTACCACTCCAATTTATGGGAGAGGAGCTGGAAGCTCAGAGAGATTCAGTGGCTTGTTCAAAGTCTCTAAGTGACAGATCTGGAACACAAGCTCCTAACTCTCATCTTGGAGATCATTCTATCAGCTGCATCTGGAGCTGCAGCTGGAGAACTGGAGAACTGTTATAGGGAGAAATCACCTCTATCTTTCCTAACTTGTTCTGAGAACTCCTGTCACCTTCGACCTCGGCCTTTTAAAAATCTTTCCCACACCCAACCAGCCCAAGTTTCTTGGAGTATCCTGGTAAACGCCGACGAGTCATCCTGTCTGTTGGATGGCACACAGGAGAAAAGAAAAATTGACATAAGATCTAATCTGTTCTCTCTTAGCACGGGTACTGCGAGGAAGCTGTGAGTAGGAGGCTGGGGATACAAAAAGTGCTCAGCAAAGGAGCATTTGGTCATTTCGACAGTCCTGAGAGGTCACAGAGAGCACGCCATCAGTGGTCCTGCTTACAGTGCTAGAGGGAGTCCCAGCAATGCCCCCCTTCCTGTCCATCCTTCCACCCCTGCCAGTGCAGATGAGGGCAGCAAAGGAGCTCACGAGGTCTCCTCGTCTTGGAGGGAGAAAAGGGCTGCAGGTGTGTGCTTGTGCCAGCAGGGGCTGGGGTTAGAGGCTAAGCCCTTGGAGAGTGAGGTCACCTCTGGGCTCTTAGGCAACTGCACATCTTGTCAGCGTGATCGGCACCGCTATCATTCATCTGGCCAGCCTAGAGACACTCCATCAGATGGGCTGGCCCTTTGAGCCCCATTACGGGGGAAAGGGTCAGTTTCAAGGGGGAGAAGACACTTAGCGCAGGCTGCTTGCAAAGAGCACAAAGTATATGTACTTAGCAACAAAGATCTTTAGCTGAAGCAATGCTCTGCTGTTTACCAAGCCCTCTCACGTTTATGATTTCGGTTCACTCACACATTCATCAAATATGGATTAGTGTCCACTGTGATATGAGTCAAGCCCCGTGCGGAGGGATGGGAATACAAAGTGAGAAAGAAAGGAAAAAATAGCTCAAGGTCCACAAAACTCCGGGAAGCAGCAATGGTCACCATTTTACAGATCTGCATTTTTCTGAGACTGAGGGACGTGAGACAACTTACGGTCACCGGTCCTAAGTGCGACAGTCTTCCCATGTTGCTCCCTGGGGACCCCTTCCTTCAGGGCTGCCTCCCACCCCGCTATTCTCTGAATATATTTTCTAAGATTCAGTTCAGGTCTCATTGGCTCAACGAAACCTTGTTATAACGATGATCTAAGTTATCATGAGCACTCTTCTGCAAAGTCTGACTGTACGCGAAGTTCTTCACCTCTTGGGATGAAGCTGGTGAAAGCTATAAACTTACCCCCAAAACGTGTACTGGCAAACATGAAATGATACGAGCAGTTTCAGGGTGTTGAGGGATGCCTCTGAAGCCCATCCTCAGATCCCAGGTTAGTGAGATCAGTGTCCTGGTGTTCTTCCCACACTGCCTTCTATGATTCTCATGATCTGCTCCTCAACCTAGTTTAGAAGCTGCTTGAGGACATGGATTCCTCCACAAGCCATAAATCTGTAATAAGCGCCGGACTTTGTGCATTGTGCTTGCTCCAAACATGTTTATTGACTGATTATGAACATCTGAGAAATCTGACAGTCACTCTGGAGTCAGTACCCTTTGGGTGCATTGTCCCAGAGACGAAACATCTAGGGCCAGGGCTGGGAGGCGGAGATGGAGGGAAGCAGAAAACGGAGCTAAAATTAAATAAGAGGAAGGAGACAGATTGTAAGTGAGCAGAAAACAATGTTGCGATATCATTCTACTACCCCCTGGACACTTATTTTACAGGTGAGATTCTGGGAATTGGAAGAACCCAAACAATCTGCCTTGGATGACACAGAGAGCCAGGTTCATACAGGTGAGCTTCCCGAATCCTGCTTCCCAGCTTGGCATCCTGCGTTACACTCTCTCCCCAGAGGGGAAATGGGTCAGGTTCTCGGGTTTCACAAACGCATTAAAGGCATGCCATGACAGCTGGTGAGCCAGCAAGCTCCAGGGGGACGTGAGTGGCACACGTGCTCTGTCTTTTGTGCACCACTGTCAAGGCGCAGGGAAGCCCAGCGGTGGAGGCAGCATGGGGGAGGTGGGATGCTCCTCTGAGCTGATAGTGTCTAATCACACCCTCGCTATTTAGGAGATTGTGGCTCAGCCTCCGCTTTGCATCCATTAGGTTCAGCCCAGGGTTTGGATGCTGATGAGAGCCTGTTGATCAGATTTCCAGCCACCAGGGAGGCCAGGTACCAAGAGCAAAACTTGTCATTAAACAACGCTCTTCAAGACAGAAGCCTTCCTGGGTGAGAGTTTGTGATGATAATGATGTCCATGATAACTAAGAAATGATCCCAGGCATGATAAGCGCGGCCATTGGAGAGTGTCCCCACCTGATCTGCAAACTAGGTCACCAAACTGAGCTTGAGACTGGCGCTTTCTCTGTGCTTATATGAACGGGTTGGTTCATATAAGCACAGACTGAGGACATTAGCTTTGTGGTTATTAGATGTGGCCACAGGCATGTTTCACTATCTCAACATGTGCTATGTCATGGCTAACACACATGGGAGAGGGAGACTGAGAGCATATGAGGACCCCGTCTGTCCCTCTCAATCCTTTACGTTGGTTCCCAAGACAACCGTAACCCACATCCACAGACGTAGTACAGAGCAAAGAGGCCTAGACCCCAGCAATCTTTTATGACTCCGACTATCTAATGCTCACCAAACTTGTGACCGTGTACCATGTTTGTCCCATTTTTGTCCCATAGGCATCCGCTTGGCTGCGGGGTTTCGATTTGGCGGTTAGGTAATTAAAGGATCTACTATTCCAGTTCAGAAGTAAACTTAGCAATAGAAAGCAAAGGTACCAGCAAAGTACAGAAACACCCTTAGCTAATGGTGGCAAGCGAGGAGATGCTGGCGAGCCAGAGGTGGTGATGCCACATCTGTCCTCACAGGCCCTCGGGGCCACTAGTGGGAAGGAATTAGTCACTGTTCATCAGAGGTCCATGAACAGACTACCATGTGGGGCATGTCAAAGGCGCCTGAGACAGGGAAAAGGAATTCAACAGTAACTGAGACACTAAGAATTTATGTGCTATTTAAAATAGCCATTTGACAACAATTTTAACTGCAATATATGATCACAACTCATACTTTAAAGCTTAGGATATAGATTACAAATCCAGACATCCAGGCTATAATTGGAATTCTCCCATTAACTTTTCTGGTTACTCTAGGTCTTAATTTCCCCACTTACCCCATGGAGAATAAATGAGCAACTCTCATTTAAGGGGTTTGCTAATATTTTCAATGTAATGAACGGTAATGCACTAACAGAGCAATGGTGACATGATGTTTGAGGTTCCTAGGGTATCCAAGGGTACCAAATTTCATTTTCTATGAACCAGTTCCATAATCAAGCAGCCACCCTGTAAAGGACTCTTGGCTGGAAGAAGCAAGGAAGGATTCTCCCGTGGAGACTTTGGTGGAAGCGTGATGCTGCTGACACCTTGATTTTGAACTTCTGGCCCCCAGAAATATGAGAGAATAAATTTCTGTTGTTCTAAGTTACCAAGTTTGTAGTAATTTGTTACGGCGGCCCTAGGAAAATGATACACCTATAAAACAGGGAAATGAATGTTTGCCTTCCAGGGCTGTCATGAGCATCTGATCAGATAGTACATGAAAGAGTGCTTTGTAAAACTGCACGGGGCCACTCCAACACAGAGGACTACCCCAGGGCTCTGTGAGCAGCTCTTCTTAGGGGCAGTGGGATTCTGTGACGGGCTTAGAAAGTGAGTAGGGACACCTCTAGGCCAGAAGACAAGCAGCTTGAGGAGGATACTGGCTGGGAAACAGTCACATCAGCTCCCAGTCTGGGCAACTCCATCATGAAAGCTGAGTGGTTCTGTGTCATTACATAGCCAGAGCCTTTGATAGGGAGTTACAGCATCTACGTTGGGTATGTATCCTCCACTTCTCTGATGACGACTGCAGAGGGCCCAGGAGAGCAGGGGAGGTGGTGTCTTAGCTCTGAGGTCAGGTCCCTCACATTTCCTGATCTCCCCACATCAGAGGGTGGGGATAGGTAGGACATTTCTGTTCCCTAAATTCCTTAATGAATAAACAGAATCGTACTCAACACAGGTAAGGATGAAATGAAATAGACTGTTGCTAATGGGAATATTATTGGTATAAACTATCTAAAGGGCAACTTGGCAATATGTATAAAGAGCCTTTTAAAAACATGAAAGGCCACTTCTAGGAACCTAACCCAACCTAACCCTAATCTAAGATGCCAACAACCTTCATGCATAAAGATGCTCACTGCTACCTGAATGCAGCCTTACAATAGGGTATTTGTTAAGTAAATTATGCTTCATGGTAGCAGTAGAATATGAGGTAGTCTTGAAAAATGATACTTATAACAGGAGAAATTCTATAAGACATGATGTTAAATTATTTGGGATTAACAGACATACACTATTATATATAAAATAGATAAACAATAAGGACCTACTGTATAGCACAGGGAACTCTACTCAGTATCTTGTAATACCCTACAATGGAAAAGAATCTGAAAAAGAATACATATGTATATATAAAAATATGTAAATTTATATCTACATAAATATATATATATATATATATATATATATATATATATAACTGAATCACTCTGCTGTACACCTGAAACATTGTAAATGAGCTATACTTCAATTTTTGAAAAAATAAAACAAATTTGTACAGTTAGTATTACTGAACGATGTAAAGAAAGCATTAAAAAAAAAAAACGTTTTAGGGCTTCCCTGGTGGCGCAGTGGTTGAGAGTCCGCCTGCCGATGCAGGGGACACGGGTTCGTGCCCCGGTCCGGGAAGGTCCCACGTGCCGCGGAGCGGCTGGGCCCGTGAGCCATGGCCGCTGAACCTGCGCGTCCGGAGCCTGTGCTCCGCGGCGGGAGAGGCCACAGCAGTGAGAGGCCCGCGTACCGCAAAAAACAAACAAACAAACATAAACATTTTAAAAGAGTCATGACAAAATGTTATTAACCATGGTTGCCTCTGGGCAGTTGGGTTATATATGGACCTCTTCTGTTACTTTAAACCTTTCTGTGTGTTTCTTATAACTTCCGTAATCAGCATAAAGCAAACCAACAAACACTAAGAAAAAATTGGAGAGAAAAAAATGCCTATGGCAGAAACAGTCATGCTGGGACCTGGATCACAGGTGGGCCTGTGAAAAGCATTGGCGGGGAAGCCCTGACTCTGCTGAGCTGACTCCCTCGCCAAGCTCTGTGCTTGACTCAGCCAGGGCAGGTGAGCCTGTGGCTCCAGGGCCCATATTTGACTTTTCTCCCAGTGGCCGTGGTTGGCTGCGTGTGATGTTGACCCATCCCTGTGTACATTTGGCATATTTCTTATTAATTCATATCAGGAATGTGCACCAACTTGTGTGTGAGAAATGGCAGAAACAATTCCACCTCTGTACAAATTTCATACATCAGATCAGAAAGGGCAGGTAGAGCAACTCTGGAAGGAGCCGATTTTTACATCAAGTCCCATTCCTGTCACCTTTGCCCCCACCCTGCACTGCCCCCCACACTCCCACTATCCTTTGGATAAACAGGACACAGCTTCCTAGGAGACACCCTTCCATGACTGTCAAGGAAGGTCTGAGCCCCTCACGCGTCATTAGGAGGTCACTGAGCAGGGCCCTGCCTTTTGCCTGGGAGCCCGAGAAATCAGTCATCACTGCAGGTCCCAGGGGAGTTACCACTGGCTTCACACTCAGACCAGACCTGAAGGTGCCTCAAACAGGAGAGCTTTCTGAGTCAGGTGGACATGGGCATTTCCCAGACAGGATCCCAGAGACCCTTTCCTCCTCTGCTTGAAACGTGGCACAATCAAGATTTCTCCCCGTCTAGGTGAGAAGAGAAGAATCATTTTGCAGCTAGGCTAACCCTTCAGCATGCTTGGCCTGCTTCTGAGGGTGCAGAGGAAGTTTACACACAGCCCTCTGTCATAGGATTTCTATGGTAAGGCTCAGAATACACTGCAAGACACACGGTATCCTCGGAAACCTAACAACTCCTTGAATGGAAAAACTTCATGGAACTGTTACCTCTCAATACAGGTAAGCACACAAACTAGGTTTTCCAGGACAGTCCTGATTCCACATAATTAGTTCTGTGATCAGATCAGGTATCAGAAAAGGCAAGAGAATGGACATTTGTCAAGTGTCTATTTTGAGCCAGGCACAGCCACTTCACGTGCATTACCCCATAGGAATCACCCCAACAAGTCTGATGTTGGTATCAATATTCCCATTTTACAGATCAAGAAACTGAGGCAGAGAGACACAACATTTTTGCTCAAGGTGACAATATCAAGGGTATGGTCAGGATTCTGATTCTAGTTTCATCTGCCTCCAAAGCCTGTACTTTCCCCATGAAAATCCAGGCTGAATTTTGATTTTGAAAATATGGCTGCAGGACCAGGAAGGGGGTTTTCAGCTCAGTCTTCCCAGTCTGGAATTATAAAGTGGTTCTTGCCATTCAGCTGTGGTGGGGTGGGGGCAGCAACCCAACTAAAACCCTGTGTTTGCCTTAAAAGAGATTACAGTGCTCCACAAATAAGCCAAATTTGAGACTCTCAACTGAGGAGAACTTTGAAGTCTGAAACCTGGGGCTAAGATGTCCTCTGTTTGTATTAATTAAAGAAGATGTTTCAAAACCATCAGATTCATCACAACCGGATTTCAGATGTGAAACCCAGTGTACACACAGACGAGCATGGCTTGCCCTTTTGGGTTATTTTCGCTCCTCCCTGAGGATCTGCACTTCCTCAGATGAGACCGCTCTGCTTCCCGGTCTGGCTGAGGTGAGTGGAGGCCCAACTTTACAGGCCTGGGCCCTGCTGGCCTCAGGAGTTTTCAAAGGCCAGAGAGAGATGAGTGGGCAAAGTGGGTCCTGCTGCCATTTGCTCCTCTAAGCTCCCGGGGCAGTGGCTGTGGGGAAAGGGAGGGACCGGGACCCACCCTGTGCCGAAGGAGGGTCCTGGATGTGCATATATGGGCCTCAGAGCTGACTGGTTTGATACCCTGCCCATTTCTGGTTTTATTATTCTGGTAGACACCTAACTCTGTGGCCTTGAAAATGGCACCCCCAGCTTGGGCAATAGGCATTTCCATTTGTAATGTGTGGTCAGCCTTCTACCAATCTCTGCCATCAAAACCCATCAGTACTCACTCCACGGGGTAAACCTGAACCAGATTTTCCGCCGCAGGCATCTTGGGATGAAGATCTGGGCCTGGCCTGCCATTCTGACGTGGGGTCTATTATATAACAGGATCTCTACTTTCCAGGCCCTTCCAAAGAAGTTGTTCGGCAGAGACTTGGCCTCAGGGCCTGCAAGGAGCAAGATGAAAACCAGCACTCTTTGGACAGTGCGGGACCTCCACTGGAGCTGGGGTGCCTGGGGATGCTTTCCATCGGGCGTGGAGGTTGAGGTTGGTGGAGGACAACCCACACTAGGGAAGGCGGGGGGCGGGGAGGTCTGAGCACAAAAATGAAAGCAAGGATGTTCCTCACGTGGGGCTGTGAGTCAACTCCACTGGAGCAGGAAGTCTCTCATGAAGAAATAACAGCTCACATAATTTCACAGAATCACTGCATTATCTTCACACAGTTATTTCACTTTGATTCTAGGATCACAGCAATCTGTACCGTAGGCAGGACAGACACTGTCGACTCCATTTTACAGAGGAGGATACTGAGGGTCAGGGAGGGTCTATGACTTGCCTCAGTCACCTTAGTTTCTTGCCTCACAGGGTAGCTGTGGAACCATCTGTGAAGGTCCTCGGTGGACAGACCAACACACTTCAGAAATATCATCGTGGCTGCCTGCGGTGGGCACAGAAGTGGGATCAAAGCGTGGACTGGTGACTCGCCTTGCTGAAAGCTTGGCTAGTGCTTGGCTTGGGTCCCTTGTCCTACAGGGACCTCCTTGACTTCTGGCCTGGCAGCCCATGGGGGAGGGGGTGGGGCTCAGCTTGGTATCACTCGAATTTATCCCACAAGGTGTGCTTGGGGCTTGTTCTGCACCTGAAACAGTGGGGTGCCCAGGAACTGTCATTTCCTGCCTTGACATGTCCAAGTATTTGTTTAGCCCTGGCTGGTGACGCTGACTAGCCGCCCAGGCATGGAAACAAAGGAGGATGTAGGGAAAAGTTGAGCCGCTGCAGGAACACACAGGGGGGAGCACTGAGGCGTAGAAATCTTCACAGTGAAAATAATCCCTTACACTCACACTGCCTTACCCTTCACAAGGTGCTTTCACAGGCCTTTCTCCCCTTAATCCTCACAACACCCCTAGGGAGGAAGGCAAAGCAACTATTACTAGTCCCCGTTCCACAGCTGACGAAGTAAGTGCAGGGAGTTAAGTGGGGGGCAGAGCATAGACTGGGGAACCCCATCCTGTGCTCCACACCTGTGCTACTCAAAGTGTGGGCCCCCAACCAGCAGCAGCAGGAAGCCCGTTAGAAATGGAGCCTCTCAGGCCCCACCTGAGAGGTGAATGAATCAGGATCTGCGTTTAAGTCGGATCCCCAGGGGATCCGTGTGCGCAATAAAGCTGGAGACTGCTGCTGACACCGCCCTCCGCTCCCCTTGTCCTGTCCCACCAAACATTCTTAGAGTATATCTGCTTCTATCTACTCATTTCAAGACAAGGAAATTGGTCCAGGGAGGGGACGGGTCCTGGCCCCTGACGGCAG
>NW_006791862.1:2329367-2336386 GCF_000442215.2 Lipotes vexillifer | reverse complement strand
TTGCTAATCAGTCCTGGGTCCCTTACATCCAGCTGACATTCAACTGGTATCTCCTTTGCCTTTCCATCCCCCTCCACACCCCACAGTTCAACCCTCAGACCCCCCTCATCTGCCAGTCACTCAGCCTCTCCCCTTAGTTCCAGCCTTGTGCTAAGTGTTGACACAGTTCTAAGGCCCAGGGTTAACCCTCTATGAAAGCAAACAGAGAAGTTCATACCTCGTGCTAAGTCTAGGAACCGAGGAGAGGTGTGTGTGTGTGTGTGTGTGTGTGTGTGTGTGTGTGTGTGTGTGTGTTAGGTGGGGAGGGCCAATGCTTGGGTTGTCTCTGCCCTTTCCCCTCCAGCCTTCTTGCCTATAGGAGAAAGCTGGGGAACTCTTGCTTGCCTGTGAAGGAGATTCTGCTTAGGCTTTGTAAAATGCCCACTTCATTAGTTAAGTGTGAAAATGTCCAAAAAACTGTGTTAATCTGGTTATGATTTCCCCTCCACTCACTGGTCACACTCTGTGCCAAGTCTGGCACCTGGGTAAAGTGATTCGTATGCCGTGGCTGGAGCTTGGAGCCAGGATTTCCCCTCCTTTTCCTCCGCTTCTACTCCACTGGGGCCAATCAGGATGTTATTCATTTCCCTAGTTGAGAAGCAAGTTCAGAAAGGCCAGCACAGCCTCCTCTACCCCTTGCCTGTGTAAGCAATGCCAATCCCTCCCACGAGGAGGAAGCGACATATTTTGTTTCTGCTACACTCACGCAAAGAGCAGGTTTACAGAGTTAGCCCAGAATGAGTGTGTTCGTGTGTTTGCTGAAACCTATCTTTTTATCTTTGGACCTAGGGTACACGATGAATTAGAGGAAGAGCAGAGTCATCCATAAGGAGGGAGAGAGAGAGAGAAAAAAGCCAAGGCGCCAAGAGGCCCTTAGGAGGGGCCTGGACACCTCCTGTTACCATGTCAGACAGACACGGCCCTGTCACCTAACCGTGAGTTAGAGCTAACAGCTGAACGGAAGAATTAATTTCTCATTGTGCTTCATTTGAGTTTTAGAAATGCCTTCAGGGTAGAAAAGTTACTAGAATAGTTTTCTCATATGTCTCAGACTGTTAAAAAAAAAGGTAAATAAATAAAAACCAAGTCATCTTTCTTATAAACAACTCAGTGAACTTGCAAACTCACCAAAACCTTCCCGGGAAAGTCATTAATGAAGAGGCCTGGATATGAGCTCTATCATCATCTTCTAATGTAGGAGGTGACTCTCCTGCTCTCAAGAGTCAAGATGGGTGGTGGCACATCCCAGACTGGGTGAACCACCCCTCCTTCTCCTACCCCTGCCCGTGGTGTCTATCTTCAAGGCCCGAGTTGCTTGTACCCTTTGAATCTAGCTGCAATCTCTTCTCTTCACCTTATATCTTATTTTTTAAAGCATTGTGAGATGGGGCTGGAGGTCAGATCCTTTAGACAGACAAGGTGCTTATAAGGTCGACGAATGCTGCTGGTAGAAAGAGTACGTGGGTAAGAGTGGGAAACTAAGTATTAGCTTTGGCTCTGGTCTGTTCTGTGTGACCTTGTGCAGGTCACTCAGCCTCCAGGCACGTCAGTTTTCTCTACTGGAAAAGGGCAATAATAATGCTAGCTATTCTGGCTAGTTATTCGTAATTCTCAGAGTTATGTGAAGATTCAAATGACAGGGTACGAGATAGAACCTTCAAGATTACGATGTGTAATCTGCATGCAAAGTACTGATTTTGCCCTGAGAAGCCAGATGGCCCTAGGCTGGTGCTTCCACCACTTCCCTCCAGCTCCTTTGAGACATAAGGAGGATGTCTAAACGGTGTGGCTTCCTGTGGCATGGGAACATCCACATAGCTTAGCTCGCTGCTCATTTCTAAACCGGGAATGTGAAAGTCACCAGTAACGTCTTCACTGTAGCTTTCATGTTGCACAAGATCCTCCACTGCTGCCCTCCAGGATCAAATAGGCTTCCCCTGAAGTTGTTCTGATGTCCCAGAGATATCTGAGAGCCAAGAGCCTGCAGCACAGATCTTGCCACATAATAGGTGCCCAGTAAATAGTTATTGAATGAATGGATGAAAGAACAAGACTTCGTTATCTTTCAGTCTGAAGTATGTACGTGTCATGGGTATGAAGGGAGCTCCTAAGGGCATTTCTCAGCCACCCTCCTACCTCCAGGCAGCATCAGTCTTTCATTTAAAAATAACTCCAAAAAGAAGAGGTCCCCACGCTCCTTAGAGGGACACTCCCGAGTTCTCTACCTCAGCAGGTGCCTTCTGCCTGCAGTATTAGCATAAGTCTAATTAAAATCTCCATTTATCCTGGAAAGATAATGTCCCAAAGCCAATTACTTAGGAAAGATGATCTATCTTGACTATTCATTAAAGACAATGTTTGAATTTTATAGATTTGCAATTTCACACAAGGGGTGCAGGTCCTCTGAACAATTTCTATGCCTAGTAAATACCTATGGTAGAGTCAAAGGCCTTATTTACAAAGACGCTCCTGAGAATAGATGTTTTAAACATACTTCATGAATTTCACTGCTGGGACAGTGAGTGGTCTTAGCTCCTAAACATACAAATGAGTAGAGTCAGCTCCTGCCAGGGCAGTAACTTTAAAATGTCTTCTTTGTCTACACGTGGCGTCTCTTCCAAACTACTTTAATAGTCAGCTTTTTAACATATGGTGGGGTTTTTTTTTTTTTTTTTTTTTCCATGCTGGATTACATTCAGTTCCATTATTCCACAAAGTGGAACAGGCAATGAGACTGTCTACACCAGAGGGCAGTGAGGGTGTTCCAGTCTAAATGCTTTCAGAGAAGCAGCACTGGATCAATTATCTGTCTAAACGCAGAATTTCCATTGGATTCCCGAATACTCAGACAGTTGTTCAAAAACTCTCCATTAGATCAGTGGGTTAGCATTTCCATTCCCACACATTTGAGGAGTTCCACCAGTCACAGTGGCTCAAAACTAACTCCAGGGGTTCTCACACAGAGCCTTAGGTCAGAATCTGTGTGTAGGGTGGGAGGGTGGAGGTGTGGCTGGTGGAGTCACAAAGAGCCCCCAGGTTATGACGGAAGAACCTTCAGTCTGGAGCATCATTCTCAGACTTCCCTAATGAGAAGAATCACCAGGGTGCTTATTGAAAAACAGATTCTCGGGCCTGTCTCCAAGGTGTCCTAATAATAGAGTGGTTCTGGGATAGCGTCTGATTCTGACCTGGGAATTTTGGGAACCACGGCTCTAGAGCAGCCGGTGCTCAAATCTAGTCTTAAGAATCTCTCAAGATTGAAAAAGCATGCGACTGTCCCCCCATGACCGTGGTAGCTCAGTTACAACCATGTGTAAACTCAGAGGCTATAAAGGAAAGCTGAGTGTGTCGGGAAGTTGCAGACTGCGCCCACTCTTTTCCAGTTTCCTCTGCTTCTCCTCTTCCCTCTCTGACCACCCCAAAGCCTCTCCCAAGGCCTTGCTCGGTCCCTTCTGCTTCTCAAATTTTGGTGCTTCTAAGGGTTTCACCCTTAACCCTCTTCCTTCTCTGCACACTGCGCCCGGGCGAGCTTATCAGCTCTTAGTCACAACTATCGCGGACATGCGACTTGACTTCCAAACTGCACTTCTAACTCGGTTCTCTCTTGGCCTCCAGGGCCATTTGTGTCAGACTAAACACGTTCACCAGGCACCTCCAAGTCATGTCCAAAACCAGTCCATTACCTTACAGCTCCAAAGCGTGTTCCTCCTTCTCTAGTCCCTAAACCAATGGCCACACTGTCTTCTTGGTGCCCTCTGCCAGACCCCTCCACTCCCTCATCCCATTCCCAGAGCCAACTGGTCAGGAAGTCCCGTGGATCTGACTTCTTAAATGCTTTAAAAAATAAATAAATAAATAAATAAATAAATAAATAAATTGTTTTTTGGGGCTGCACCGCGAGGCTTGTGGGATCTTGGTTCCCTGACCAGGGATTGAACCTGGGCCCCAACAGCGAAAGCACCGAGTCCTAACCACTGGACCGCCAGGGAATTCCCTTCTTAAACCCTCTTGAATCTGTCCCCTACTCCATAGCCACAGAGTTCAGTTCTCACAGGGTCATTCCAACAACTTGACACTGGTCTTCCTGCTGCTCAGTAGACCTTCCTCCTTCTTTTCATTCTTCTTAGTGCCACCAGAGTGATCTTCTCTACAATGCAAATCTGAACATCTGCCTCATCTAGCCTCAGGATAAAGCCCAATCTCCTTAGCACCACTGTCATCACCTGGCCCTGGCCGGCTCTCCACACTCTCCACACCATACCCGCCCTGGCGCTTTGCCCCCTGTGCCACCGAATCTGCGGCTCCCTCTGCCTGGGATGTTCTTCCCTGGCTAAGTCCTATTTATCCTTGAAGACTCAGATCAGCTGGGGAGTCTAGCACTCTCCTTCTGGGGCTGATTCAGGTTTTCCAGCAGGCGCCACAGCACCCTGGGCTTCCCTTCCCGAGAGCCCACATGTAGCCAACTCCACAACAGACGCTTACTGGGGGTCTATTACGGTCCAGCTACTGTGCTGAGTGCTGGGAGTTTTGGTAAGGGTGACAGGCTACAAAAAAGAACAATAAAGTATTTTCTGGTCTATCTTCTCACTAGACTGTACGTTCCTGGAGGGCAGCATCTGCTTCTTCCTTTTTTTGTTGTTTTTTGGCTGCGTTGGGTCTTCGTTGCTGCTCGCGGGCTTTCTCTAGTTGTGGCACACGGGCTTCTTATTGCAGTGGCTTCTCTTGTTGTGGAGCACGGGCTCTAGGCGCGCGGGCTTCAGTAGTTGTGGCTCGTGGGTTCTGGAGCACAGGTTCAGTAGTTGTGGTGCACGGGCTTAGTTGCTCTGCGGCACGTGGGATCTTCCTGGACCAGGGCTCGAACCCGTGTCCCCTGTGTCGGCAGGCAGATTCTTAACCATTGCGCCACCAGGGAAGCCCATTCTTTTTAAAAAAGATCTCTGTATCCTAAATGCACAGCACGGTGCCTCAGTTCCTGGCACCCAGCAGGAAGGAAAGAGGGAGGGAAGAAACTGAGGTTGTTTAACCTGGAGAAGAGGTTCAGAGAGCTGAGATTCTAGAACTCAAACATTTGAAGAGCAGTTTTACAGAAAAGGGAATAGACGTGCGTGTGTGTGTGTGTGTGTGTGTGTGTGTGTGTGTGTGTGTGTGTCTCACCAGGGGGCAAAACAGGACACAGAGGGGGAAGACAATATGCTGCCACGTCTCAGACCAACACGAGAAGAGGTGCCAGCTGACAGCGCAAGCTGCCGCCTGCAGCTGACACGACACGAGGCTCGACCCCGGCCTGAGCTCCTCCGGGAAGCCTTCCTGGAGTCACCTGGCAGGGAACGGTCCTCCTGCTGCACCCCCACAGCACACGCACACCCTCAGTGGTGGGACTGTGGTCAAGTGAGCTGTTTCCACGTCTTTCAACAGCACTGTGAGTGTTTTGTCTTATTTTTGTATTCAGAGCCCAACAGAGGTAGAATGGGAAATGGTGAAAGGCTCAGACTTTTAGGGCCCTTCTTCTGTCATTTATAATAGTTGTATAAGTCGGGTAACTTAGTTACCTCTGCTGGTTCAACTTATACATCTATAAAATGGGAATAATTAAAAATAGTAAGGCTTAAACAAACGTGCCTTATACACAATAAATCCTTAAAGGGACCACTATCCCACCGATTGTCACAACGACCCGGCATTACTCCGCTCTTCTGAGAAGTTCTTCTGTTTCAGAAAGAAGCTGAGGTATAAAGACACTCTGTACTAGGCCACAGAGCTGGACCTCGGGGCCAGGATTTGAGACATCTCATACAGTATTCCTTTCAGGCATTACAAAAACACTTTCTCCCTGATTTTTCAATCATACTAAAACGATCTGACAATAAAAGGGAGTACTGTCTTCTCCAAGGGAATACAAATATTCTTTGTGAATGACATCACCTCTTCCAAAGGAATTATCTTACCAAGCAGGGGAGAAGCTCAGAGCTCACACAGTCTCTAGAATAGGGCTCCACATCCTCGTCACTGGACTCTACAGACCAAAGCAACAATCCCTCGACTTCAAAGGGGACTGTGGTGTTACACCCCTGTCACCTTCTCAACAATTCCTGCCAAATGCTGAGAAAGTGCGGTGCTCAGGTGCCCGATCAAACCGACCCCCTTGGCCTCACGATTCACCAACCTCCACACACCAGTGACCTTCCCCTTCATTCCAGCCATTCACTCACCTGGATCGTGCAACTGGCACTTCTCGTATTTGAAGCAAGAAACCCCACATTTTGATCGTGAAACTTCCTATTCGTCTCTCCCTCACACTTCCTCATTTCCACCAATGATGATTTTCAACTTCACCGAGACTGCCAGCCTCTGGAGCCCTCCACAATATCCCAAAAGCCACCAGCTCCCGCCTGGTGGCACTTCTTTACCATCCATCCCAGCTCACAGGTCCAAGAACGCTCTCGCCGAGCCCCCGTCACCCCCCCTCCTGGTCTATCCGCCCCTCCTGCTTTGCCAGACGCATCCGGGACGGTCCAGGCAACCATCGAACTTCTCTGCTCCTGGGCTGCTGAGCTGTGCTGGAGAAAAACCATACACTTGTGTCAACTGGCGCCATGACAAATTTATCAGCCAGGCCCTCCCTGTTCCTCAATTTTTTTTTTTTTTTCCTCCCATTTGTTCCTGGTCAGTTCCCTCCTGTATTTCCCCCTCTTCTCAAGCTCCCCAAACCTGTAACAACTCTCTCCCTCATTCTCAGCAGATGACCTGCCAACTCACTGCTTTTGGGATTTCCTTTTTAGTTCTTTCTTTTAAAGATTCAAAAGTCCATGCATCTTAAAAGCAACCTGGTATAGGAGTGACAAGCACAAAACACAGCCCCTGAAGAATCGTCCAGCCAGCCAGTCAGGCAGAGTAGAAGCGGAGTCTCCTCTGGAACGAGAAAGCGGGAGCGGGGGGTGTCGGCTGGGAACAAGAGAACCTCTCTTCCCGCCTTTCCTTTC
>NW_006791862.1:2314681-2329282 GCF_000442215.2 Lipotes vexillifer | reverse complement strand
CCAAGAGATCCGCTCTTCCCGCCTTTCCTTTCCCACTGAATACGTTCTGGAGAGCTTTTTATTTTGCCCTTGTCACTTCTATTCTTCATCAGCAGGCTGGTGCTGTGTGAGGTGAGTGCCATCCTAAGGTGGAAGGAAAGATGATGACAGCAGGCGGGTGAGCCCCTGCCCCAGGCGGACGGTTTATAATCCAGATTACCCTGCGGTGCCTCCAAATGAGAAGGGACACGGCAGTAATCATTCCTGAGAGATTTGCGTGCATGCGCGCGCGCGCGTGTATCCATTTCAGAGTCATCCCAGGAGTCAGAAAATACCTGTCCACAGTGGCAAACAAGGGGCTAGAATGTTGCCTCAACTGCTCGCCGTGGTGGCCAAGTTCCTTGATGACCCGGCCCTGCTCACTCCTCCAGACTCATCTCTCCCCACCCCTCGCTTGTCCCCTGTGTTAAGCATAATGAACCTTTTCTTCCTCCAGTGGACGGCTCCCTCTCACCTCTGGGCCTTCACATCTTCCCCCTGATGACAGCTGAAACAGAGCTTCTTCTGAGCCTTCCCTGACCCTCTACAGGTTAGCTCCAACGCCCCTCGTGTGTGCTCCCATAGCAGAGGCCCCTGAACCTACCTTATCACACACACTCCACGGGCACTGCTGGTTTGTCTGTTTTCCTTTCTACAATATAAGCCCACGAGGGCGGAGAGATCATCCGTCTTGCTCTTTACCATATCCTCAAAACTTAGGGCCCACCTTCCTAACGTCTTGATACCGATCCCTGAGAATCAAGGGTTTTAGAGGATAACAGAACACTAATATCAGTGCACAGAGGGAAGAAAGTCCCAGTGGAAATAACGCCGGGCCTAAAGGGGGAACCAGTCTCAACCAGAAGACCCAGAGTCGACTGTTGCTCGTTTCATGGTGCAATGGCTCCAACTTTCAGCTCAGGGTCTTGGATGAACAGGCCCATGTCTCTGACAGAGCAGAATAAACTGCTAAGAGGTTGGCCCTTTAAGACCCAGGGGATTTGATGTCAAAGGATGACGTAGGCAGGTGAACTCAGGTTCCTCTGTGTAAAGAGGGTTCATGTGTTGCAGCTCCTTGTGGGTTATCGATGAGCCTCTCTCAGACTTGATCGCGGGGCTCTTTGGGATCAGAGTTGGGTGCTGGTCTGGTCTGCACCCTCAGCCTGCTCTCCAGGCCCCTGGTCCCCGTCTCCTGGTCTCTGATCTTATGACTGACACTTGCTTGTCTCAGCCCACCCAGGACCTTCTTGCCAACCAGATTTCACCAGGCCATCTGTACCCGAGTCTGTACCCAGCCAGGTGCCCCGTCCTGCTAGAACGACCTGACTTCACCAACCAGGCACCAAACGAAGCACTGGACTTTGTGGCAGGAAGAGAAAGCGGGGAGGCGGTACGAACAGAGAGGGTGCCCCATGGAGGCTGCAGAGCTGGATCGAGCGAAGAACACTGCCACAGATTTGCTTCTCTCGTTCCAGGCAAAATGCCCAACTGGCACTGTTTTCAGAGAAATTAAGCTGCTTTTGACTTAGACTGAGGATAATCACAAGTTCCTGGAGGATCTGTCAGAAGAGACACGTGATCACGCTGAGACCTGGTCGGGGACCGGCAGTGGGATGTCTGTTGTCCTGCCGTCCAGCTGTCTGGCACAAACCCCTGCATACGCTTCCTCCAACAGTGCTTCTCACCTGGGGCGACACATCAGAATCCACTGGGGAGCTTTTCAAATGTACGGAGGTGCGAGCCCCGTCTCAGATCATAATCTGAACCTCTGGGGCATAAGACTGGGGCCTGGGCATCTTTATCTTTGAAAAGCTCCCCTAACCCTGACCCTCACCTTCACCCTAACCCTAACCCAGGTGACTCTGAGGCACTCCCTGTTGCCATAAACCACGGCCAGGTCTCTACTGCTGTCTAAGTCAGTGCGCCTGCCTGAGACCATTACTACGTAGAGAGCAGGGCACACACCTGCATAATTCTCTCTACTCAGAGGCCACCCTGGTGCCATTTCCAACATCAAGCTCCATGGAAGGCTTTGTGCTTCTGCTCCAGATGACATTTTTATTTATTTTTATTTATTTTTATTTTTTGTGGTACGCGGGCCCCTCACTGTTGTGGCCTCTCCCGCTGCGGAGCACAGGCTCCGGACGCGCAGGCTCAGCGGCCATGGCTCACGGGCCCAGCCGCTCCGCGGCACGTGGGATCTTCCCGGACCGGGGCACGAACCCGTTTCCCCTGCATCAGCAGGCGGACTCTCAACCACTGCGCCACCAGGGAAGCCCCAGATGACATTTTTAGAAACACTACCGTCCCCACCCTGCACGGCAACAGCCTTGGCCAATGTGCCCATGAAGGCACACATGGACTGACGGAGGGATCTGGTGCCAACCCTCCACAAACCAACCCTCCTCAGTGGCCCAGCAAGCTGGGAAAGTAGGGAGAGGTGGCTCAGAAGAGGTCACTTACTAGAGTATGAAGGAATATTCTCCTTTTCCTTCAAAAGGAAAATTTCTTCATACAGTGCATGGAGAAGCTCTAGCCCTCCACGGCATTCATTTCTGTAGTGCGCCGTTGACTGCCGTGTGCCCAGAACGGCAATAGAGGTGATCAACACACGCCTGCTAAGTGAATGAACAACAGAGACCCCTTCATCTTGGGCTCTCTGGCCCAGTGGAGGAGGAGGGATGGGGTAACTCGGCAGTTGGGAGATTCCTCAGCGGCGATACTGCCCCACTCACTCTGCCTGAGAATCGAGAACGGAACATTTTTAAGAACCAAGCTCTGAACCACCACCCTAGGTTCAGGATTTCCATCACGGCCAACTGCCTGTCTACACGTCATTAATAACTTTTCTGTCCATTGCTGCTAGAAAGGCACTCTATAGGGCACCTAAATTCCTTAACACTAAAACAATTGTGTTATTCCTGTTTGGAAACTGTTTTCCAAATCATCCCTGAAAGGGAATGCCCACTTGTGTCTCACTGCTGGCTGCTAAGTTTAAGATATCTGGGGTACTACGGAGAATGGTCCTGAATATCTAGGTGGATCTGAGGGGGCAGAGTGTAGGCCAAATGATCACCAGTTCCCGGAACCTGTCTCTGGGTGCTGAATCTCAGGCTACGGGGGCAGCACGGGAAGAACGGTCATGACCTTGGATCAAGTGTGATTTCCTGGGTTCAGTGATAGGACTGCTGGCCTCCTGAAGGAAGGCAGAACCGTGTGGTAAAAAGAGCACTGGACTTGGGGTCAGGAGGCCTTGGATCCATCACCGACTAGCTGAGTGTCACTGCACAAACCTTCCACCCCTGTAAGCTTCAGTGTCCTCCGGTGTGAAACACCTGCCCTCCCTACTTGAAGCGTGGTTGAAAGGGCCAAATAAACTAGGAAGTGTATATATACTCGTTCTCTCTGTAAATTCTAAAATGGTATATTCTGAGAAATGCCAGGCTCTCGTCTGAGGACCCTGCCCGCCCAGCAATCCTCCCCTGATTCTCTCCCACGCCCCTTAGCCCCTGGGGTGGAGCTGGCGTCCTTCCGGCTCCTCACGGTGGCAGACGTCTCTTCTTTGTTTCACAAAAGCTCCAGCTGTGACTCTGGTGCCATGAGACTAAACGGCCCCTCACCCCTCCTTCTCCAACTCCTGTCCCTCCATCACCCCCCCCCTCCACCCCGACTCCTCAAAGATTTTAGCTCCTGGTTGGTTCACTGCCACTCTCCGCATCACGAATCCCGTCCTAAGTCACACAGGTGGTCCTTCCAACAGCTTGGCCTCTCAGTTCCTGAACTTCCCCTGTAGTCCCGCCGCCGTCACTCAGTCTCAGCCGTTTCTTCGATACAATTAACAGCAGCTGCAAACACTGTCACACTCTCAAAGTCAAATATCCCACTCTGACCATCACCTCCTATCTTTCTGGGTCTCTCCCTCTAGTACCCCAGCTCCAACAATCCTTCAACACCCCTCCAAGGTCTGTAATCTGCTGGCTCCACTCGCTTTTCATCGGCCCTTGGTCCCCTCTGCTCTCTCCTCCCACACGTGCGCTGTTACACTCCCCCCCTCGGATGAGTCTAACAGTGGCCCTCTCTCCCTCTGCTATACTTGCCTGGTGGAACCATGATCTTGTTAAACCCACTCTCCACTCACTCCCTGGCCCCACGCAATTACTCATAGCTGGACCAAAAAGCTCACTGTGCTAACCGGTCTTACCTTTAACTTGATGATCACTAACTTCAAATGGGCCTTTAACGCTGCCCTCTAATCATATTTCCTCAGTCCACCTGCCCTCCACTCTCTTGGCTGATGACTTTATATTTGCTCCTCTAGCCTCAAACCTCCAATACCTTCTCCATCCTTCTCACCTTCAGCCGAGGACGTATTATGACTTTGCCAAGAAAACGGAAGCAATGAGAAGGGAACTGAAAGTCCCTCTGCTGTATCTATCCACCTACCTCCATCTGAGTGTATGTGCTCACTCATCAAGGCCAATCCCTCCACCTGTGCGCTAGACCCCATATCCTCTTGCCATCATTCTGCTAGGTTTTCTTCCACTAAAAGAAAGGAAGACCCATGCTTCCCTGGTGGTGCAGTGGTTAAGAATCCACCTGCCGGTGCAGGGGACATGGGTTCGAGCCCTGGTCCGGGAAGATCCCGCATGCCACGGAGCAACTAAGCCCGTGCACCACGACTACTGAGCCTGTGCTCTAGAGCCCGCCAGCCACAACCACTGAGCCCGCGTGCTACAACTACTGAAGCCCATGGGCCTAGAGCCCATGCTCCGCGACAAGAGAAACCGCAATGAGAAGCCCGCGCACCGGAACGAAGAGTAGCCCCCGCTCGCCGCAACTAGAGAAAAGCCCGCGCGCAGCAACGAAGACCCAATGCAGCCCAAGGGAAATTAAATAAATAAATAAATAAAATGAATAAATTTTCAAAAAAGGAAGACCCTCTTGACCCTCCTCTCTCCTCTAGCTGCCTCCCCATTTCCGTCCTTCCCTTAAAACTCCTTGAAAGAGAGGTCTGGACTTGCTGTCTACAAGATCCTTCCTCCCGTTTTCTCTTCGAACCCACTCCAATCAGGGTGTTGCCCCCACCTCTCCACTGAAAAGGCTCTTCCACAGGCGGCGACCTTCACGTTAGCATCCCATGGCTGCCTCTCAGTTATCATCCGACCTGACCTCTCAGCAGGTCAGGTGTGCATTTGATGCGGCTGATCCTTCTCTCCCCTTGGCTTTGACAGCACACTCACCTAGTTTTCCTCCCATCTTTCTAGTAGCTACTTTCAGTCTCTTTCGCTGACGCTTTTACTCTCCCCCCTCAACCTCTAAATGTTGAAATGCCCAAGTTTACATGCAAAGCCACGGTCTGGTCAAGGAAAGATTACAGGGCAAGGGAAGCCCTCGTTTGAGCTCCTTCCCCGCCTTCCCACTGCATCCTTATCACCGGGGGCTGAAAGGGTGCCAGTGCCTGAGCGCTCTCCCTCACTGCACCAAAACCTCTTCTTTGTTAGCGGTGCAGGTGTGACCTGGGGATGAAGGGCAGGCGGACACTGGAGGTGAGGCAGTGAAACAGACCGAGGGCAAGGGCAGCGGCCCCTGTTGAGCCAGTATTCAGGCTGAGAGCTGCGGCACACGACAGTTGCCAGCCATCAGTTTCTGCAACCTCCACCGAACAACCTTCCCAGGAGGTCACGTGTTGCTTCTTGAACAGGCTGATTGAGTAACAGAGTCCAAGAGAACATGAGAAAATGGGAGAATCCGGCAGGTTTTCGCAACCTTTCTGTTTTAAAACAAGACGTTAAGCTGTGGCTCACTGAGAAACTGAACAGGAAGAGGGACGTCACTGCCGCGAAGGAGAGAAACAAGGGTTCATTTTATTTGTTATTTTTCATTTCTTTGGGGGGGGGGGTGTGGTGTGGGTAAGGGCACCAGACAGGCTTCCCATTTGAGGACTGGTAAGGATCTGCTTTGGGACACTGAGAAAAAAATAACTTTTCTCAGTGTCACAGGGGAAAAGGCATTCTTCCTGGGAAATGGAAAAGGCATTAGTCAGGGTGAGGGCAGAAGGATCTACTCCCACACGGGCCTGATTTGCCAGAGCCAATGGTGTCGGGCTGCCTCCTACCCCTGGGAGGGGCCTTCTCCTTTCAGGCTGGGCTTAGCTTGACTCACACAGCTCAGAAGCCCCTACCTCCACTCAACAACAATGCCAGAAAAACATCTGCTACCCCTAACTCTCCACTTCCCCAAAGAAATGATTAAAAAGTTAGAGAAACACTTCCATATGGAAGAATCCACTCCCAACAGGTCACCACAAAGATACTTCAAACACAACAAGACAGGAAGGGCTAAAAAAAGCAGAGAAGTTCACAGAACCCACACCATCTTTTATACAGGAAAAAAAAAAAAAAGCCACCCTGGTAACTTTACACAGTTCAGAACACCATTTGGCAGTTAAGTATGTCCTTAATCTGCTCAATTTCCTTATAGTAAAGGGTTAGAAAAATTTGAGAGTGGTGGCCAAAAATACTGCCATAATCTCTATTCCTAAATAAACTCACAAAGTGAATTAAGTTCTTCAACTGAAATATTTCAGAGGTGAAAGTCTCTCCCCTCCCCCGCCCCACCTTCCGACACAGAGACTGGCCACAGGGAAGACGTGGTCACCTAAAATCAGAAGCACGTTATTCATCCAACGAACATTCACTGGGCATCTAAATCAAACAAGGTCCGGGACTAGTCACCAGGATACAAAATGAAGCATGACATTCAACCTACCTTTGAGATGCTTACACCACAGAAGGGATGCTGCAGTTTCCAAATCAGAACTCAGACCTTCCACAGGAGAAGGGATTGAATGCAAGCAGCAGCGGGAGAAGGCAGACAGCCCCGGCTTTGGAGTCACACTGATCTACAGCTGCTTAAACCTCAGCCCCGCCGTGGCTGTGTGATACTGGACGGGCCCTCACTGAGCCTCGGCTTCCTTCACTATAAAACAGGGTTAGAACTAGCTTCCTTGCAGGGATGATATAATGATTAACAGAAATATACACAGGCACGCCACTGACTGTTGATACGAGGGAGACTTTTTCTATCTCTAAAGCCCTGTGACGTACCGAAAGGCTTCGGCTAAGAACCTTGGGGATCTTTAAGGCCAGAGGAGGAGTGGACAAAGAAATGACTTTTAAGGAGTGAAAGCAAAAAAGAAAAAGGAAAAAAATTACACCACAACCACCAAACAAAAGAGAAATTCCACCGATACTCAGCTTAGGTGGACTAGAGATGGTCATTTTCTTCGGAGAGAAACAAAAGCAGAGGCAGCTCACGCGGAGCTTGGCAGGACGATGAGGGGCACTCTGCTGCTCCGAAGGGAAGACGGGGACGGGAGGCGCTGGGCAGAGCCGGGCCTCCTTTCCAGGAGGCTGCTAGCTGACTTCTTTGGCCACCTCCCCTGGGCCTTAAATTGCTTCCTGAGGCGAGGACCTGGCTAATGGTTTATTTACAATGGGAAGAAGCAATTACCTTGGAGAACACGGAGTCATATACCCCCCATCAGCCAGGAACACGGGCACTCTCCACGAATAACCCCGAAGATATACGAAGCGGCGACTGCCCCCCATCTAAAGACACGGCCACCGCACTCCTCCCCACGCCACCCCGGTGAGGTGACTGGGTATCAAGTATGAGAAGGGGAGCCCGGGGAAGCAGGACCATGCTTTGAGTTGGGAAAGTATAAAGTCATTTTTGGTTCTGCCGCTGCCTTTTTGTGTGATGTTGGGCCTTTTTGGTGAGACCCTTTGCCCTCTCTGGGCAAAAAGACGTGACACATTCATGCCCCAAATCTAGCTTCCCCCAGAGAATGCCATCGGTAACGTTAAAACAAACAAAAAATCCTTGTGGGTGAGTGGAACGAAGCACTAGGACGAAGTCCTCAGGCCTGGGAGCGTGGGCAAGCCAGGCTTGGAATGAACGCATTGCACCTTGAAACTACAAGGCGAGATTACCTGCTAGGGCAAAACTGGCAAGGCTGCCGCCAGGGTAGCTTACCTGTGGGGTGGGCATAGGTGGGTAAGGTTTCTAGCAAGCCCCAGAGAGAACAGGAGGAAAGCTGGAAGCTCTCTGTGGGAGGAGGCTGACAAAGACAATGAGAAAGAAGCCTAAGGGGATGCAGGTTGTCTGTTCTGATATTTAACCACCAAGAACGAAAAAGGCAGAAGAGGTGCAAAAAGCTTAATAGCATTTGTAGTTCAAATTAAAGTGTTCAAAGCCCCATTATAGAGCAGGGTAACGTATGCAATGACATCTGGGACTGTAATCAGCAAAGTGCTTTCAAGAGCTGCCAAAGCAAACAGCCAAATAACAAATCCACTTTACAGATCATCAATCTGGTCCTGGACTTGCCAAGGTAAATAGTACAAGGCTGAAGTTTGCTTTGCAAACCAGGGAGCTGGGAGTTTAGCGAGGCCTGGATCCAGAGCAGCACCGCTGGGGCAGGGCCTCTGGAGCGTCCCTCCCTCGCATCAGGGAAGTCCTACAAGCCCTGCATCTGAGCAGAAGGCAGTCAGGAGGCTGGCAGAGCCCTCTGGGCCGGATGTGAACACCTCCTTGGGCTGCAGGCCGCTACAGCTGCCAGGCTGGGCTGTGCCCTCTCAGGTACCCACTCTCCAGCCGAGACTCTGACCAGACTGAAGTTTGTAGACTTCTGAGAGAAAATCCAGCCTAGAGTTGCTTTTGCTCCTGTTTCCCCTGTCACTGTGAAGGGCCCTGAATTCCCAACGTGGGACAGGCATCCCTCAGAAGTCAGTCAGCGCTCAGAGGAGACGCAGCCCTGGGCCGGGGATCAGGGGGGACGCTCTCCAGCTCAGTCATCTGGACTCCTTGCTGCTTCCGAGTCTGGAGCAGCCCTGAAGGACGGCACAGGGGTCCCCTGCGGGCACCGCTCAGAGTGTTAGAACTGGAGAAAAGGGGCCAGACCTTCTGGTCAGACCCGGCAGGCACCAGCCTCTCCTTCATTTCTGTGCCCAGCTAACCTCAGCAGCCTAGAAATACAGCTGTTTCTCTCCTCTCTCCTCTTTCCTCCACCCAAAGGAGGGGAAAAGCCGTGAGGGAAGCCCACGGTCTCCTTCCCTCAATGGCTGTTTGTCTTGATGCAATCTGCCCTCTTCCCTGAAGGGCAAGAGAAGGGAAATTTGTAATTAGATATTTATTTACGTGATTCTTTGTTTAGTGTCTCTTTCCCCTGCTAGACTGGGCTAATGACTTCCTGATTGCCTGGGTCTGCACCTGATGGTATCTCCAGGGCCCCCTGCAGAGTCTAGTCCACAGGAGGCCCTCAGTAAATATTTGGTAGCTCTAAGGGCAGATGAACGAGAGCTACCATGTACTGAGCACCTCGTCTGGGCAACTCATCCAGGGACACTGTTTAATTCTTAGCAAGAGCTATACGAGGTTATTATTACTATGGCCATCTTCCAGATGAGAAAACTGAGGCCCACAAAGCAAAATAATCATTTAATTAGACTTCACTCAATGTGCCAACATTAATTACTTGGCAATAAGAACTCTTTCGGGAGGGAGACAGCTGCTTAGATGGGCCCTACACCTCGCATCTTTGCATTTCTCATAGTGTGCGGTTCAGAGAAGCAATGAAAGGAGTATCTGTTGAATGACTAGCAAAGAATAGCAGAGTCCACTTGCTTACATCTTACCATGCTAAGGATGTAGGGCAAAGACAGCTGTTCTGAGTGAAAGGCGATGGAGAGGTAGTCCTGAAAAACCAGGCGCCTCGACTGAGGGCACACTGTTAAGTCAGCCCTGGGAAGTAGGACTCAGCGGCTAGGTCAGAGGGGAACGTCCCCGTTCCACCCCTGAGAGGAATCTGCTGCTCTGAATTTACATGGTTTTCATGGAAGCAGACTTGACTAAAATGGGGCCTCCTAAAGGGAGGTCTGCCTATGTCTACTCGATGAGAAAAAGCAATGCGCTGACAATGATACAAGGCCATGCGGGTGGGGCAGTGGTGTGCCTGAGGAAGAACTCCTCGGCCTGGTCTAGGACCTTCAGAGGTGACGAGAGTGCTGGGGCCATCAGAGCTTTACTTGTGAGTGACTGAGGCCCTGCACGGGATGCAGGCTCAGGCTCTTTCTATCCAGATGCCAACGTCTGCTCAGGAACCCCAGATCACAGCAGACGTCTCAGCCTCAGGTACAGGCCAAGGTCCACAATGGGTCAGGCATTTACTGGGCACTAATGAATACCAGTTGCTGTTATAATGAGTCATCTCTGTGACCCTTATTCTTCCAAAAATTACAATTCAATAATCTCTGTGGCTCTTTTGCTTTCTATGACCTATTATGGGTAGGTATTGGCTCGACCCTTGAATACATTCTGTACCATCCTTACATTAAAACTCTGTAACATGGGCTTTATCATTCTGCTTCATAGATAAGGAAATTGAGCCTCAGAGAAGTTACAGAACTTGCCCGGGGTCATCCAGCTCACCTTGTCTCCCACATGCTTTCCCGTGACTTCTGAGGAATGAAGCCCACGTTCTCCTTCCCTCAACGGCTTTCGGTGGACACAGCTTTGACTTGAGCTGGGCAACACTTTGTTGATGTCCCTACTGCATCATGCTCATCTGTTTACACATCTGTCTGCCTTGCTAGTCTATGAACACCTGGAGGGCAGTGAGATTGTGTCTGATCACCTTTCTGAACCTCTAGGGCTTGGGGCCCTAGAGTCTGAATCCTGGGGACTCATCAAATTATAAGTTGAGTTAATAGAAATGAATGAATTGATGCATGTGTGCTGACCTCATCTCTCAACCAGGGAAACAACGACCAGAAAGGTTCAGGAGCTTGATAAAGCTGTATAGCTAGTCTAGCGGGCACAAAAGGGGCTTGGAGAGGAAGTAAGAGCTGGCATGACTGCATGGTGTGCACGGGGTTGGTGAGGGCTGGGGGCAGCCGAGAGGAAGGTATGCTATTGGTGATGGTGAAGCAGAGGCCCACCTGGCTCACAAAATGCCTCCATTCTGACCAGGGTCTAGCTTGAGGTCACGGCCAACTGTGGCCTCATGAGAACTGGTACCCTCTGAAGATTACAGGTGGAGGTTAGCAGTCGGGCACAAACCCCTTTGCAGATGGAGCTTTCCTAAGATCAGCAACCACAGCAGCAGCGGCTGACAGAGTCTGAGGGGCCCTGGGCAGTAACTGTGCTTGTTCTTCTCACAGGGATTTCATCTTTCTGCCCACACGGGCTTCTCTCCTGGCCCACATGCCAACCAAGGTCCAGAGATAGGCCTGAGGTGCACCAGGGAGACAGGAAGAGCCTTGAAAGAGCACCTTGATGGGGTCTATGCGGAAGGGGTAAGGAGCCACTAGGCTGCAGCCTGTAGGTCTGGGGAGGGCAGAATTCTAGAAGAGAACTCTGAACCTGGAGTTAGGAGGCCGGGATTTGGTCCTGGCTCTGCCTCTTACCGGCAGCAAGACTTCTCTGAACCTGCGGGAGGTTAATTCCCACTTCAGAGGGTGGCTGTAGGGATTAATAAAGGTAATGACTTTGAAAGAACTTTGTAGAATTGCAACATTACCCTTCACATGAGGTTTCTTTTTCTGCTGTCAAGCTGCTTCCCTCCTTTCAGTCTGCAGCCATAAATCCTGTGGATCTATTTGCCCTTCACAAACATGGTGAGCAGGGGCTCCATCCAGCTGGGGAGGGAAGCTGATTTCTAGGATGGTGAAGGGAGGCGCGAAGAGGACGTTGGCGCAGGGAGTTCAAGGCCTAGAGGACTCCTCACCGGAGAGCCACACACGGTCTGGCCAACAGCCGGGCACACCTTAGGCCCCCTGTCCTGGCGACACTCTGCTCTGGCTGGGTCACCAGGCAGTAGCTGTTCAAAGGATGCCTTCTTCTCATGCCCCAGTCAACCCAAAAGAGAAGCCCATCTGGGTGCCTCTCCACAGAGCCTTTCCAGAGAGAGGAGGCCTAAGGGGGGCTGCCCTCTTCAGAGAGCCAGCCGGTGGCCCAGCTCCAGAGCCTGGCGGGCTGGGCAGCAACTCTCCGCGTTTGTCTGAGGCAGCCTTGCCGTCTCATGGGAGGTCGAGATGCACATGCCAAACCAGACACACATATGGAGAAGATTAGCCCAACGTGCAAAAGAGACAGACCAGCACAGGATGATCCACGGAAAAGGCTGGTTTGGAGCAAACCCCAAAAAGTGCACCACCCAAGCTCATCGTAGGCTCGGTTATGGACAAAGCTCTTGTCAGCCCCAGTGATGGGCTGAGGGTTCAGAACGGTAGTCGTTTCGGGCTAATAAGCACAAGCTGTACACCTGCCGTGTGCTGAGTACACACTGACAAGCCCACACGGGAAAAAAAATGACAGAAATAGCACTGAAATGTGTTCCTTGTTCATGGTTTTCTTGACAGGAATTCCCCTTTCATTTTCCCTTAGGAGTAAGAAGGGTTATATTAACTGGACCTTTTCTTTCTGCCAAGGTGGGCAGGCAGGGCATTCTAGAACAAAGGGAGAGGGGCGTCTCACTGCTTTCCAACCCTCCTTCACCCCTGAGGAAATTTCAGAAGCTCCAGCGTGCGTTCCCTGTCACAGAGCGATTCAGAGAGTAGGATGTTCTGGAATGAAACAAGACAATGGGATTGCCACATACCTTAAAAAGGGGCAATTTCTCTGGAGATCAGTAGGAACCTTTGAAAACTGACCAAAGAACCCACCCCTCACTCCCAGCCTCCACCATTTCCGCCCCTCCACCCCTTTGTCCTGAGGGTTCTAGGGGTTGCTACTGTTCCACGGATACTCCTCTTGCCTTTCAGAAGGACTGGAAGCTCCTAGGAGGAGGATAAAGTCTTATAGGCTTCTCTCACCTCTACCACACCCAGCACCCGTAGTAGGCTGTCAACAACAAACACGCGTGGAATACCTACTGTGTGCCTGACACTGTGGCTTCATGTGACCCATCGGGGAGACGGCAGAATTGTTTCACCATGATTGTAGGATGTCAAAGCTAGCAGGGACCACTCAGCACCAGCTGCTGATCTTGCAAATGAGGAAACCGAGGCCCAGAGAGGGAACGTCATCTGTCCCCGGTCACGCAGTCAGCAGAGTGAGAGTGCTGGCCTTGCACTGTGCGTCCCCGCGGGTCCCTGTGCACATTAGGTGTCCCCTGGGTGCTCACCAGCATGTGTTGCTGATGGACGAGCAGGCAGGCTGGGGGACTCTCCTTGGGCCTGAGGTCTGAGAGGCTGTCAGGTCATCCACTCAGCCAACTGGCCACTGACTCGTGCGTCTGCCTCCCACACAAGGCCTTGTGCTGAGGGCAAGAGCCTGCTGCCCAGTGAATGAAGGCCCGCATCTGGGGGCCCGGGACAATTCAGGGATGAACACTGCTCACAGCACATTCCTCCCAGCCTGTGAAAAGAAGCCAGAAATTTTGGGGACTTTCTTCATTGAATTGCAGGCTCTTCAACTTGGAAGAGACCCCAGGGCCTCTGGACTCAATTCTGTACTGCAATCGTTTGTTTCCTTGGCAATCTCTGCCCCTCCAGAGAAAGTTTCTTAAAGGCAGAGACTATCTTATTCTCTCTTCTCCATTAGGCAACTCCAGTGCCTCATGAGGGCTGATAAAAGGAAATTCTCAATAAATGCTCATTAAACCGACACCCTGAATTTGATTAGCAGGAACAGAATCCTGGAAGAGTTGGCATTTGAGCATGGTCTTGCAGGATCCATAAGCAAGTGCAGCTGAGTCACACAGGTAAGCCTCGAGAAGGAGAAAGTAAAGAGCCCTTGAAATTCTCAATAAATGCTCATTAAACCGACACCCTGAATTTGATTAGCAGGAACAGAATCCTGGAAGAGTTGGCATTTGAGCATGGTCTTGCAGGATCCATAAGCAAGTGCAGCTGAGTCACACAGGTAAGCCTCGAGAAGGAGAAAGTAAAGAGCCCTTCCCCCACCTCATCACCATCATCCAGAAGAGCTTGTTCCCAGCCAGTAGCTATTCCTGCCCCCTTACTTGTGTTCTCTTGGTAAAAGTCTTTACTGTTATTTCTGATTAGAAAAGTAATATATGTTAATTGCAAAATATATTCACTATAAAAAAAAACCACGTAAGAGTGAGAATTTCCTTTTTTTTAACTTCCCCAGATAGCTACTATTCACCGAGTTTTGTTTTTATGCTAGCAATAGAATTATATTACACACATTGTTTTTCAACTGCTTTTTTTAAAATCTAAAAATGTTCTTCTTAATACCTACATGCTATTGCTATGATGTGTACACACCAAAATTTACTGTTACCCGTGCCTCTACTGATTGACAGCGGTGTTACTTATTATTAGTTTTTCTTTGCTATTACAACAGTGCTTTTCCCTATACCTTAGAAATTTTACCTATATTTTTATAGAATAAAGTCCTAGAAGATAAATTACTGGATCAAAAAGAATGAATTATTAATATATAATGGTTACTACCAAACTGCCTTCTAGAAAGGGTTACCCAGTTTACACTCCACTGCCAGTGTCTGAACAAGCACTACAAGCATTAAATAAAGTCAATGCCTACCACTGACCT
>NW_006791862.1:2291992-2314671 GCF_000442215.2 Lipotes vexillifer | reverse complement strand
GCCGTGAACTGACCCGCTGCCCTCACCTCTGCACAAGTCCTTGGTCAGTTCCCTCATTTTCTATGGGCTCCACTTCTTGCTACACACTACACACTTGGCTGTCATCTAACTCTCAACACAGTCTCATCACACTTCTACAAAATCATGAACACTTACATTTATTATATTAATTTGTAAATGTCTCCTTGCCTCTTCAAATAGATCTGAGGATGCCTCAAGGGAGAGAGGTATCTATTTTACCTTTCTGTCATCTCCCTTCCCTCTCTCCCCATCCCTCTCTGAGGAAACACCTAGCCCAAACATCTCTTCTGTGCCGAAGACCCATAGATTCAACCCCACAGATGTGGAGTTTGCATCCTGACATCTCAATGGAAACTCAACATGTCCAAGCCGCCTTCTCCACAACTGGCAACTCTCCGCGAATGAAGTGAATAGAGAAAAATAGGTCAGAAGCCTGGGGACCACCCTCAACATCTCCTCCTCTCTCGCACCCCTATTGATCCCATCGCAAAATCCTTTGATTGTACCTCCTAAATATCACTGGTATCTGTCCGCTTCTGTTGGTTATTGATACCCACCTAATCCATTCCATCACCTCCTACTGGACTTCTGTAAAAGTCTCTCTTCCAGAGTGATCTTTTCAAATCTCAAATATGATCCTATCATTCTCTGCTGGAAATAGATTCCCCACTGCTTTTAGGATGAGACTAAAATCCTTCACAGGAGCAGCAAGTCCCCACAGCCTCACCCGTGCTATTCGCCACCCCTTCCTCCCCTTGGGCACTGAGCTGCAGCCACGCAGGCCCTCTTTCACCTTGACCACTCCCCTGACCTCTTGCACCCCTGCCCCCCTTGCTGACTTAACTCACCCCCTAGGGCTTAGCTTCAATGTGACTTCTCAGGAAAACTCTCCCCAAATAGCCCTTTCAGATGCTCTCATACCACGTGGAATTCTTCCTTCATAAGACTTCACACAATTTGTAATCATGTTTATTTGTGAGACTATTTGATTAATGTCTTTCCCCCTCCCTAGACCATAGACTCACAAGCCCCACTGTGTTCAAGCATAGTGCATGTAACAGTACCCACAGCAGCACTGAACAGCTATTTGATGGATGCTGAACTAACGAATGGCGGGCGCTCAGGAACGTATGACAACACGATTTCTCAATTATTTTCTGTCAAGGTTTCCTTGCTGGATATTTTAGCCAGACTCAATCACACATAGTGAGTCTTTTGGTGGGAGAAGCCTTCAGCACGACTGGTTCCCAGCTGACAGTCCCTAGGGACCACCCTATACTATTTATCCTGCCATGGAGACTAGCAGAAATGGAGACACTCTTTTCAGAAACACCTCCTTGAAAGAGCCCCAGCTTTCCCTCGCTCTCTCCCTCTCTCTCTCTCTCTCTCTCTCTCTCTCTCTCTCTCTCTCTCTCTCTCTCTCTCTCTCTCTCTCTCTCTCTCTCTCTCTCTCTCTCTCTCTCTCTCTCTCTCTCTCTCTCTCTCTCTCTCTCTCTCTCTCTCTCTCTCTCTCTCTCTCTCTCTCTCTCTCTCTCTCTCTCTCTCTCTCTCTCTCTCTCTCTCTCTCTCTCTCTCTCTCTCTCTCTCTCTCTCTCTCTCTCTCTCTCTCTCTCTCTCTCTCTCTCTCTCTCTCTCTCTCTCTCTCTCTCTCTCTCTCTCTCTCTCTCTCTCTCTCTCTCTCTCTCTCTCTCTCTCTCTCTCTCTCTCTCTCTCTCTCTCTCTCTCTCTCTCTCTCTCTCTCTCTCTCTCTCTCTCTCTCTCTCTCTCTCTCTCTCTCTCTCTCTCTCTCTCTCTCTCTCTCTCTCTCGCCAGTCAGGACTGTTACTCCTGGAATCCAGCCAGTCATTTTTTGAAAAAGAACCCCTGTCACTTTAAGATTTGAGTCCCTTGCTTGGGCCATATATCAATGTTCCTCGCTGCAGTGGCTCTGCGGCCTGCTGTTCAAATTTGTCCAATTAGACACAGCCCCATGGGGTGGAATTCAGTGTGAAATCTGCCTGCCACTGACCAACAATGAATTGGTGTGTAGCTCCTCTGCTTTGCAAAGCCTTCGGGGAGCGCCAACACAGGTCTTCCTGGAGACGGCTCACCACCCCCCAGGCAGTGCCCACTGCCCCGAGGCTGAGGGTCACCCTTCCCACCCCAGCGGGGCCTGAGGACTGCACAGGGCAGGGCAGGGCGGCACGAGGCTGCCCAAGCAGGTTTGGGATGGGGTGGAGGTTGGGAGTCAGTTCCCACAGACGTGAAAGGGTCAGGGCACCGCTGGTTCGGCTCAGAGTTCCTTGTCATGGTCGCTATTCAAACAGCACAGAAACCAGGATTCTCTCGCTCCCTGAATGCAACTAAGCTACAGCCTGTGTCCTGTGCTGTGGGCCGCGGAGACACAGTCAAACACTCAAGCTCTCCGACCAGTAACTCAGTTGGTGACGGGAAGAGGGCCGGGTGCGTCTAAAGCACAGGCAAAGTGCTCATGATGGGACCCTCGTGGAAATGGGTTTTAAGGAAAGAATTTTTAACCAAAACCCTCCTTTGTAGTAACTCTCTGGTTTTTTAAAATGTTTTAAAATTTCTCCTCAAGAAGCTAAAACTTTTAGAAACTCATGAAATTCTTAGAGCATTAGACTTCTGAACATGGAGAGACCCAAGAGGTCATCTAGTCTACATCCTTATTTGATAAACTTGGCGACTGATATGAGGGAGAGGAAGTGACGTCATACAACGTCCAAGGTCATACAACCAGTCACTGGCAGGGCGGGAAGCCAGGCTGGTGACTCCAAGCGTGGCTCTTGCCTTCCTATTCGGTGCCGCCTTCCTTTCTGGGCTATTTCAGTTTGCTTTTTAAACACATGGCCAACTCTGAGTCAGGACATACATAGATATACTAGAGTCAGGCTACAGTAGAACTGAGATTACTTATGGGTATCATACACAATATATAAATATATGTATTTGTTATAAATACATATTTAATCCCAGTTCTAGTTTTCTCTGCATGATCAATTCACATAGGAGCCGTGGGCTTTGGTTTCAACAGTGTGTACAGGGAAGGAAGCTGGGGGCTGTAAGTACTCCAAGGTCTCCCATTCATTCATTCATTCATTCATTGAAACATTTACTGAGTGCTTAGCATGTGTCGGGCACTGGGAACACCGAGGTTGAGAAAGGAGGAGTCCTGACAGGAAGAGCCACAAAAGTGCTCTAGCAGATGCTTGTGAGGAGTGCCCTGGGAACACAGAGGAAGGAGGCCTGAGCTGAAGCAGTGTGAGGATTCCAGCTGGAAGCTAGGGTGAGCATGATGAAGGGACCCCAAACACCGCACAGACACTAGCAGCTCGAATCCCGTCTCCCACCCAAGCTCTGACAGTGAGTTATCATTCTCCCCCAGGATGAATGTACAAATGGGAAGGGAACAGGTAGTCTAGGAAAGAGGGGAAACAAAGAGGCAGCTAACCCGCACGAGGACCAGGGGGCCCAAGGAAAAGTAGGGCTGCCTTCTTCTGCCGGATAGCTTACGAGCAGTGGAGCACAGCAGATGGGCCGCCTGCTTCCAGGGGATTCTACACCGTGGTGATGAATGGTCTCTGGGTCCTCGGAGGGAAGTGGGGGCTACTAAGGAAACAGAGACCAACCTTTTGACTGAGATGCCATATGGAGGAAGGAACTGGGAAGCGTGGTCACCATTCCCTCCCCAAGTTCACCCCCACCACACACCTTCAAGTGTGTAATTTTAAGATTTTTTTTTTTTTGCCACGCCACATCGCTTGTGGGATTTTAGTTCCTCAACCGGGGATTGAACCCAGGCCCACGGAAGTGAAAGCACAGAGTCTTAACCACTGGACCGCCAGGGAATTACCTAAGATTTTTTTTTTTTTTTTTTCCCTAAGATATTTCTGAAAGCACTTTACATTATCAACTAATTTTCTCCTTCAAACCAATCCTCAGGGTAGGAAGGATTTGTTTTATTGCTTCATTTTACAGAACAGAAAACCCAAGGCAGCTCAGGGCCATTCCCATGTCTACACAGCTTTCTAGGGAGTGTCAGAACTGAGACTGGGACCCCAGGCTAGAACTCCCTGAGGCCAAATTCTCACTGCAGTACTTATTTTCATGTTGTAGCAGAGTGCTCCACATATATTCATATTTAACCAGTGAGATTTCTTAGGAAAAAATAATCAGAATGGGTTATAAATGAGTCCTTCCCCCTGGGGAAGTTTGGGCTCTAGACAAAAGTCTTCTCATCTTTAAAAGACTCCCTTTTGTGAAATGAACAATCTGGCCCGTGGTCATCAGCTGTGTCTAAAAGACCGCTGGGTTACAGCGAATTTCCCCATGTGATGCTAAATCCATGTGACCATTATCCTTTTTCTTTTTCTTTCTTAATTCCTTTCTTTCTTTCTTTCCTTCCTTCCTTCCTTCCTTCTTTCTTTTTGTTTGTTTGTTTCTTTCTTTCTTTGTTTCTTTCTTTCTTTCCCTCTCTCTCTCTCTCTCTTTTTCCTTCCTTCCTTCTTTCTTTCTTTTTTAAACCAACTGCTTAGCAGCTCAATCAAATTAACTGTGGTGCTTTCAAAAGGCATCAAAATAGCCACGACTCTCCCTGAGAAAAAAAGGAAGGCGCCTTGTTTTCAGGAAAAGATGTAAAGTCCTCACTCTAGAGTACTCAAACAGATATTCATTCCATGACAAATCCTCCCTTTCTCCCAGAGCCTTTTTAAAAATTTTTTATTTTAAAGAGAGACTTAAAAATATCAACACCAATAATGAGACTATATTCTCAGCTTACTTCTGGCCAAATTTTATTTTCAGCTTTGAGTAACTGGGAGTTCTTTATGGTCAAGGACAAAAAAACAAGAGGCTGGAAAAACCGCATTAAAGAGCTGAGCAACACAACTCACTTGTTGGAAATGAAGTGGAGGCCGGAGAGGGGGAGGAGGAAGGGAAGAAGAGGGGGAGGCACGGGGGGGCCGTGCACTTGGCCAAGCCTCGGGCCTGAAGAAACGTCCCAGCTGAATCGTGGCTGAGCTACAACCTCACTCCTAAGAGGCCGGCGGAAGGCTTGCAGGGATGGGTACAACCCCAGGAGGCAGTCCTGGCCCTCACCAAGAATGAGGAGAGGGAAGGATTCTTTCTGTTCCTATGAACTGCTCAGTTCGGCAGCTCCCCTGAAACAGAATGTTCCAGAGACTAGCACCTTCCCTCAGAGTGAGAACCTTTCATTTGAGTGGGCTTTACAATGAGCAAGGTGCCTTTACACGTGAGCTCATTCATTTTTTTTTACATATTGGAGTATCGTTGATGAACGGTGTTGTGTTAGTTTCAGCAAAGTGAATCAGTCATACATATGCATGTGTCTATTCTTTTTCCAATTATTTTCCCATTTAGGTTATTACAGAATATTGAGCAGAGTTTCCTGTGCTATACAGTAGGTCCTTGTTGGTTATCTATTTTAAATATAGCAGTGTGTCAATCCCAAACTCCCAGTCTAACTCTTCCCCCACCCCTTCCCCCCCGAGTAACCATAAGTTTGTTCTCTAACTCTACACATGAGCTCATTTTTGCCTCATCACTGTAACCTGAGGAAATAAGCGGGAATTCATGTTATCATCCATGTTTTACTGATGAAGAAACAAAGCTGAAACTCAGAGAGGTCAAATAACGTGCCTAAGGTCACACAGGCTGCAAAGCCTAAAATCTAGCCGTCCGGGGTTCTTCGTGCTACTCTCTCTTGTCTCCCAATCAAATCATAGGCCAGAGTGGAGAACACCAGGCCGGGTTGGTTCTCATAGTCTAGAGTGGCCACAAGGACAATTCGCTGGTCGTTCTTCCTAGGGCTTGCTCCAGCGTGAAGAATTTCTGATGACAAAGGCCCAAAAGCCAACCTAAGTGACAGCAGCGTGAGGTTCCCCAAAAGCACCCTAGTGGTCCACAGGGCTACCCGGACGCCCGTCAGGAGCAGAGGGCTTCCTGGCCAGAGCCTCACACCGCCCTAGGCCAAATGGCCTCTTCTTGGGGCTCATCAGCCATGCACCATCACTGTGTTTGCTCATGTGTTTCCTCCTGGCCTAGGACCACCACGAAGCTCTTTGAAAATGGAGGTCTTGAGCTGCCCAAGAAGCCAAAGGATGGATGGGTACAGGGAGAGGAGGTGGGAGAGGAGGGGTGTGAGTCCATCTCTCAGTCAATTATTTGTTTTTTGTTTTTATTTTTGCTGTACGTGGGCCTCTCACTGTTGTGGCCTCTCCCGTTGCGGAGCACAGGCTCCGGACGCGCAGGCTCAGCGGCCATGGCTCACGGGCCCAGCCGCTCCGCGGCATGTGGGATCCTCCCGGACCGGGGCAAGAACGCGTGTCCCCTGCATCGGCAGGTGGACTCTCAACCACTGCGCCACCAGGCAAGCCCTCTCAGTCAATTATAACCAGCATCTTGCTTCTTCTGCTACTGCTCTGTCCTTCCTTGGGTTAGTAAAGGGTGACCATTTAGTTTCATGCCACATCTTTCCAAAGCACTGGATGCTACAAGGAACTGAGAGCCTATTTTATTTTTATTTTTTTTTTTTTTGCGGTGCACGGGCCTCTCACTGTTGTGGCCCCTCCCGTTGCGGAGCACAGGCTCCGGACGCGCAGGCTCAGCGGCCATGGCTCACGGGCCCAGCCGCTCCGCGGCATGTGGGATCCTCCCGGACCGGGGCACGAACCCGCGTCCCCTGCATCGGCAGGCGGACTCCCAACCACTGCGCCACCAGGGAAGCCCCTGAGAGCCTATTTTAAACAAATAAGCAAAAAAGGGAAATTGGAGATTTTTACTTATGTTTGTAAAGCTCATAAGAAAACAAAGCTAGATTAAGGATTCAGAAGACTTGAATTCTAGTTTCTACGACTTACTAATTATATGATATGGGAAAATCTTAACTTCTTGAGGCCTCTTTTTTTAAAATCTGTAGTATGAAATGACAGCAATAATCCCTGCCTATATCACTGCATACTTTAAGGTTCATCTGGGATAAGGTGTACGACAGCTACTTGTAAATGTTACAGTGTTATACACCTGTGATGTATTACTATTTTTATTATGACCGAAGAGCTTATTACACATGTTTCAGGCAGATTGAAGAAGTCCTCTTTGCCTGTTAAGAAAACATATGAAACATCCAAAGCAAATATTAGAGAGAGTCTAATTATATCCTCTGGGTCCTGTCACTAAAGCAGGTGAATGTTTTGTGACCTAAGAAAAGTGAAAGAACTGCGCTGAAGAAAGAGCTTGCACTCAAATACCTTCTTTCACCTGTGTCACCTGGCTGAGAGTCCAGGGACAAGTGAGGAACCCAAGTCTTTTTGGCTTGAAGCGTAGCTCTCTAGGAAGAAATTGCTTGGTGCAGAAGAAAAAACTGGGTTTTAGAGTCAAAGCGACCTGAGTTCAAATTCTAGCTCTGCCAAAGTCTAGCCATGCACCTGGAGCAATTTATTTAACCTCTTTGGGCTTCAGTTGCTGACCTGAAAAATGGGGATGAGAATCTCTATTCGTGCAGAGTTGTCATAAGGATTTGGAATTATGTATGTAAAGTGACTGGTCTGTAGCAGATGTTCACTGTAAGTGATCTTATATCTTATACCTTATCTCCTTATCTCCTAAAATGTCATAAAATTCTAGTGACTCGAGAGAAACAATGTAAAGACAATAGCATGGTAGCATGGAAAACCCAGGCTTTGAAGACCTGGGTTACTAGCTGTGAGACCACGGGCAGGGAACAGCCCAAATGTCCTCATCTGGAACACAGGAAAAATACTGTACTGTCAATGTAAAGCCTACAAGATACAAACTAGGAAAAACTCTAGAATGTCAAGCATATAATAAGAGATCAATAAATATCAATTGTAGGGCACAATTCATTTTCTCAATTTACGCCTTTTCAGTTCACTATGTCTGAACTTTCCCTGGGCAGGTATCATGACATATTACGTGGACTTCTAAATTTCATTTGCTAATTGTTTCTCTAGACCTATACGGAAAAGCGTATATGTACAAAAGTGGCCAATTTTTTTTTCCTGGCCCACCACGTAGAAAATGTCCTGGTTTTTCCTTCTTTTGGCAAACATCTGGGGTCTTGGACTTAAAATAATGGATAGCTTTATAGGACAACAAGAGTGTAACAAGCATTTGAGGATGATTCTAGAGAGTAAACATCAGAGATACAGGTGTATCTTGTGTACCTCAGATGTTTTCCCGTCTCTCATTTCCTATTCCTCCTGTTGCCATCCTTGGCCTCTTGTGCTCTTGGACAGCATCACATACACCTTTGCTGCCATATCTGTTCTCATAAATCTAATCCAGAAATGCCTCTTGTCTCTCAATTCCCATCTTGCCTACTTATCATCTTATTAGACTCCATCTCCTTAGCTGGACCAGGTCTCATTTCTGGTATTCTTAGAAATATAGTAGTTGACGAATAAACGTATGTTTATTTGCTATTTCTGTATTGGAAGAATGGAACCAAAGTCTAGAGAACCAGTAAAAATACACTTTTTCCTATGGAAAATTTCTGATAATAAATGCACAGAAAAAACAGACTTGTTTTCTGAAAACTATGAGTTCACGCTGAAAAAGACATTTGAAATCCACCTTCAAAGATACACACTACTTTTCATTTTAATGGAATTATAGCTATTAATCTGATTAACGGCTAACAGAGATAACAATACTGCACAAGAGAGGAAAAAGAAATTACTTTAGTCAATGTCAAAATGACAAGCCATCAAAAATTTGTGGTTTATTAAGAAAAAAAGAGAAGATCTCTTAAACAGACCTAGATGGCCTGGCAAACTTTTTAATTTAATCTTGTGATACACTGTAACAACAAAAGGCCTCTATAGCATATCAGGCAAATTTATAAGAATATGATCAATACATCTGACATATTATTTAATTATAATCTCTAGTGACAGAGACAATATGAAAACCTAGCATCAATATTCTGACAGTGGAATAAATAAATAGATATAATTATTCCTCATACCAATCCCAGCAGAATTGTAAATTATCAGGCCAGACTGTAGATCTGAGTTCTAAGGTTTCCTTAATATGATAGAGTTGGATGTAGGGGGTGTCATATCACCAATATCATGCCTTTTTATTAGGATGCAAGGGTCTCTGAGGATTTCAAGTTCAAACGGTCAGAACGACCCCAGGTCCTCTACATATCACTAGTATTCCCAGATCATGGCTTCCTCCTGGGATACGCAGACGGGGGAGAATTCTGGGGAGGGAAGAGGGCCACAGGCAGGGGCAGAAGCAGGAGTTGAGAATCACTGTGCACCCTGTGAATCTTGGAATCTAGACTCAGAGGCAGGAGCCCTTACCCATCATTTCACGGAGCATGACAGTGAGAACCAGAGAAGAGAATGGACTTGCTCAAGGTCACAAGGCCTCCTGGCAGGACCAGGTCCAAACCCAAGTTTCACGATGCACAGTACAAAGCTCTTTCTATGTCACCATGGGAGAGAAAGCAATTGCTGAGGTGGTCAGCTAGAACACGGCCAATATAGCCATGGCTATTATCATACCGACAGAAGGAATGCACTCTTCAGCGAGAGCCAAGAGAAATTATAGTTAACATTTAACATTATGGGACCAACTTCAAAGGTACTCCAGCTGGACTCTAATAATGGGAGATGAAACTGCTAACACTAGCAGAAAGTTGCAGGTGGACAACTTGGGCTGGAAATAGCGCATGTCCTTGGAACAGGAGTGCTCTGCAGAAACCCCACACGAGGCTGTCGCCTCACCGCAGGGCGGGGAGAAATATGGGAATAACCTTGTCTGTTTGTGGTTCAAAATGTTATTAAGCTGTTCATTCCTTGTTAATGCTACAGGACACTTAGAAATGGCCACACTTGCCGTTTGGGGGAGCAGGGCATGGCTGCTGATGGCAATGGGAAAGGGAGATGGTGCTGCCTGGTGGGCGTCAAGAAAGACTACATTTTGCTACCACTAGAGGAGAGGGGGAGAGGAGACAGCTGCTGCTTGGATGCCCCCAAGGAGTAGAGACTGGACACGGCAAATCCTGGAGCCTGAGAAGGGAGGTTCCAATGTAGAAAAGTCAGTTAATTCTGGCACCTCTACTCCTGCCTCAAAAAAAGGGCAGAGTTCACCTGCGGAACCCTTACTAACTTTTGGCCACAGACAGTCTCTTAAATGAAGGGTTGATTCCACCTGGCAGGGAAATTGTCCATTCTTTTTCCAGCAGGTTCTAGTCCCTTCTAGCCAGGGGTTTGGTCCCCAGTGTGATGATGGAAGGGGAGGACGGGAAGGGTGGGACAGAGCTCTGGCAGCAGAGGAGGTCTCTGCCCCAGCGTCCTGTACATCCTGGGACGCCCAAAGCACAAACACTGCCCTTGTTTGCCCCTCCACCACTTGGTTTGACTTGTCAGGCCTGCAGAGCCGTGTCGGTCAGGGCAACCTGGCACGTTCTACCTGGTTCCTCCCACCCTCAGATCTCACCCAGGTTCTTGGTCCAAGTCTGCCCTCAGGTGGGTGGAGGGGAAGAGATCAGCATCTGGCCCCCCATGGCAGGCTGTGCCTCTGCTCTAATAACTACACTTCTGTTCCCTCCCTGAGGATGAGTCCCAGGGGTATCTGTGCACTGGATCCCTGCCCCGAGCAGCGTCAGCTGCCTAGGAACAAGACCGTGCCTTACCCTGCCAGCCACCATTCTCCCGCCCCACCTAGGAGAGTCTTGCTGGAGTCTCAACCTGCTACAGGGCTCCACTGCCAGCTGTCCCTGCTGCTGCTACCAGCCCCCCAGGTCAGGCCTAACTCTCAGCACAGGCCCACAAACAAGCAGGTGTTTGAGAAAGGCTGTTTGCTGATAAGAAAAATAACACCATCTGTAGATGAATGAATGAAAGCATAAAAGCATCTGACCTGGGCTTCCCTGGTGGCGCAGTGGTTGAGAGTCCGCCTGCCGATGCAGGGGACACGGGTTCGTGCCCCGGTCCGGGAAGATCCCACGTGCCGCGGAGCGGCTGGGCCCGTGAGCCATGGCCGCTGGGCCTGCGCGTCCGGAGCCTGTGCTCCGCAACGGGAGAGGCCACAACAGTGAGAGGCCCGCGTACCGCAAAAAAAAAAAAAAGCCTGGCAATGGAATGTGCATATCAATCGAATACCTGGGAGGAAACAGCTAAATATAACATAATGGATATAATACATACATATATTAAGTTTAGAGAGGAGAGCCTACTCTTTGGAAACCTGAACTTTTTAGGAAAATAAAGCAGCGAAAGCAACTTTTATACCTGCTGTACCCAGCTCAGACTTGCATAGGGAGTCTCCCTAAGTCTGATGGCATCTTCAGTGTCTGCTGTGAGGAAGGAATTTTGGTTCCTCCAGTAGCAGTTCCACAGAAGGACTGGCAATGGCCGGAGTTTGCTTCTTACACCAGCCGATCGAATGCATGAGGAATTCCTTAGGGGAAAACAGCTAAACGTAATTTAAGTTGAAACTGTTAATTCAATAAACCCAAATGGCAGGAATTGGTGGCTATTACCCTGAGGAATCGAGCACAGCATGCAGTCTTGGTGGTGAGCGTGAGTAGGTGTCGGGCTTGAGAAGAGGGCCACGCCATTCAGAGGGCCTGGGTTTCTTTTCTGAAGAATCTGCCTCTTCTTTCTATTTATTTCCTCTCCCTCCCTCCCTCCCTCCCTCCCTTCCTCTCTCCTTCCTTTATTTCTTGGATCAAACACTAAGTATATACACAGCTCCATGACCCTATCTTTGTTGCTCTAAGAATGACATCTTAGGCTCCCCTCCCAAACAGCCCCCATTCAGTACACATTTGCTGAGTTCCTGCTGTAGATCAGACATGATTCTAAACACCAGAGAATGCCAGATGGAAAGATCAAGTCCCACCCCTGAAGCAGTGCAGTAACAGATGAGGGGAGACGATGAGACAGATGCGGGGACGATGGAGGTAAGAGTTGAGATACCGGCCATGGGAACCACTGAGCTTACTGAGGGGTGAAGGACAAGGCTGTGCAAAGGCGCTGCCACTTGAGGGGGCTCCTGAAGGAGGAGCAGGTGGCATCTGGCAGATGGGAGGGAAGAGGAGGTGAGGCGAGGGGACATCCCAGGGACCGGCAGGAGCAAAGGCAGAGGGGCATGAGACGGGGGTCAGGGAACGACAAGCCATCTGGCCTGCTCAGAATCCAGGTCCCATGTCGGGGAGGAGTTAGGGGCGTGGGTGGAGAGACTCGAGGTCAGAGAGGATCTCTGGAGCTCACTGGCCTGTAATCCTGGGGCTGTTATTAACCAGCGACACTGTGCTGCCCCTTCCACGGGCTTCTCTGCTCTGAGGTGAGAGCACAGGCACCAAGGCTGAGGGTCAGGTTCGCAGTTGTTCTTCAGGCTCTCCTGGGCCTCGGTACAGGGAGTGCAGGCTGAGATGGGCAGGAGTGCAGAAGGGCACGCCACTGGAATGTTTGGGAGAGGATTAAAGGCATTTTCTAAGCAAACAGTTGCTCAGATGGGTGAAGGGGAGCTCCAACATCAGACAAAGGCAGTGCTTGCTAAGAGCATTCAAATCTGGAATTCCCTCTGGTGGCTGAAATCAACATCTCTAACAAAGGCAACCTGGACAAGTCCGATCTGTAAAGAGCATTATCCACTCCCTGGGTACGATTTATTGGCCCAGAATATCAGGTTAGCGAGCTGAAATAATTAAACATCAGGCCAGCTGTTTTAGGCAATTAGGTAACATTTTTCATTTAGGAGACCACACAACAGAGAGGAGAGAATCGAGAGATAAGACCTGCGTTTTGATTTACGGAGTCTCTGCTGCAGATAGAGCCCAGCTTTTTGGAATCCTTCAGGCAATTACTATTTCAGGCTTGGCAAGAAATGGAGGCTGAAAGTAACTATTGGGCTTGTCTTGGCAAGACTCAAAGTCACTGTAGTTGTACGGTTGTACCGGGCAGCGGCGGAGGGGAAAGTCAGTGGCAAGAGGAAGCCAGGAACCGTAGGGCCATTAGGAGGGCTGTTGCAGGCTGGGAGCTCAGGGGAGGCCAAATCTAGCCTCCGACAACACGTTCTTAGAGAGGGAATGTGGTCAGATGGAGAAGCCCAGCCCTGCTAGTCGGGACCCTGCGGTTCCCTTTCTGGCATCTGTCCTTGTCAGTTCTGTGGGTACTGCTTACACTCCCTGCCTTAGCATCCTCTCCTGTAAAAGAAGAGGAGGGCTGAGCGCACTTGTGTTTCGGGGGGGAGAAGGAAGGAAGTGTGACTGGCAGGTGGCCCAATGGTGCTGGCTTGGGACACTTGGAGGGGGAGGGGCGGGGGTGGATACAGACATCAGAAGACCTAGACTTTAATCTCCTCTCTACCCCTCACCTCGTTGGCAAAGAGACTTTGCTCAAGTCACTTCCCCTGTCTGGGCCTCAGTTTCCACAGCATTAAGCCCAGCAGCTGGATTCGACGACACTCCTTGTTCTCACAGCCTACTCTTCTAAGACGCCAAAGAAGATAAATGGCTGGGCTGAAGGCATGCAAGTTTTTCTCTGAATGGAAAAGAGAAAAGGCCTGTGTGCTCCAGCTGATGTTCCCCACAAAATCCTGGAGCCAACGCTAAGTATGGGGCGGGGAGCGCGGGGCTGTCTGAGGAGACAGTGGGCCCGCGTGTGGTCACTGGCGACACTGGACTGAAACGTCTCTTGCGCGAGCTCTTCCACTTAATTGGGAGCTTGCCTTTCCAGTTGTATATTTTTATCCTGCACCCTGGAACCCAAACCATGAGGTCTGCTGCCAAAGGCTGCTTCTTGTTTAATCGTTAACTGCCTCGGCCCCGCCGAGCTCTACCCCAGCCGGAGAGGCCGCCTCCAGAGGCCGCACCTCCTCGGCAAGCGGGACTCGAGGGAGGATGCAGCGCTGGACCAGAATCCCAGCTCTGTCCTGCAGCTCTGGAAGTAAACCCCCTACACTGTCTGGCCCACACAAATCCCAGTTCAGCCGGGCCTCTCCGGTGGGGTTATCCTGGTAACAAAATGCTGGAGATCAGCAATTCTTTTCTACTCTTACCCACTCTCAGCAAGGAGCCAACTGGGCTATTCCTTAGGCTCCACTTTCCGTGTCTGAAATGTGGTTGAAAACTAATATTCCAGATGTTTCCTCATATTTTAAGTGGAACCACAGATTACGCTTCCTGCAGGAAGGCAGTGTGGCACGGTGGAAGGAGGACAGTCTTTGGAGTCAGACAGGCATCTGAATTGGGGCTCTGGCCTTTAGAGCTGTACGGCCCTGAGAACCTCTCGATTCTTTGAACCTCGGTTTCCTCTTAATATGGAAATAACAGGATTCCTGTCGACCCCGTGGCAACCTCCATGAGCACAAAGGCTTGTCTGATTTGTTCATCATTACGTAGTCTATGCCTCACACAGAGTAGGTTTCTCGATTAGTACAGAGCAAGTCCGTGATTAAAAACCTCACAGGATTTGGAGGAACGCAACAGGATTAAAGATCTGAAGTGCCTAACCTAGTACCTGGGCTTGGAAAGTGCTTATTCACTAGTCTGCAGTGCCTAGAGACACATTCCTTCTACTGAGTGAAGTGGATGCTCAAAGAAGAAGACAAGTCCTTGGTTATGCTCATCGAAGTAATGAGGAGGCCACCTTCCCTTGTGGGAGAAAAGACAGGCACTTAGAAGCCCGTAGATTTGGGGATCTTTTGCTAAAGCTCACTCTCTGGCCATGGAAAAAGGAGCCAATCTGATGCAAAGCCACTGATGTCACGGATGGCGGTAGGAAGGCGTCGGTAATACCAATGGCTTCCTGGCCTTAGGGTCTTCCAAGGAGATTCACACAGGCATGGAAACCAGATTTTCAAGGGCCCTGGGTACACTAGACTATTGTTCCAGGACAGAAACGACTCAGAACAAAATGATGAGTGGGATTTTCCTTGCATTGGCCACAATACATATGTTTGTTCAAGAAAAAAAAGTTGGAGTGAGAAGACATGAACGTCTGCTGCTAAAGAAAAGCCTGTTTGTGCCAGCCACAGTGGTGAGATTGTTCAGGGAGTTCATCTTGAAAGTCCAATTACTCCAACAGCATGGCCAAGGTCAGTGCCATTTTGGGGTGTGGCAACACTCCAGCCTCTTCAGTGTCAGATGTGAATTACACAGGGTATCTGCCTTGTGGGAGAATTGGCATCCACTAGACGGTCCAGCCCATCTGGCTGATACCACGGTTCTCCTTGCTCCATTCCGTTTCCTTGGACAGACCTGTCTAATAGATATGCCACAGATTCTGTAACATGTAGGATCCTGGACTGGGATTTGGAGCCACTGTTCCTAGGGGGTAAATCAGGGAGAACTCTCCCAAGGGCCAGCACCTCTTAATGACAACCCAGGGCTCACATTTAAGGAGCAAGAGATCAAAGGATCCTCCAGGGCTTCCCTGGTGGCGCAGTGGTTGAGAGTCCGCCTGCCGATGCAGGGGACAAGGGTTCGTGCCCCAGTCTGGGAAGATCCCGCGTGCCGCGGAGCGGCTGGGCCCATGAGCCATGGCCGCTGAGCCTGCGCGTCCGGAGCCTATGCTCTGCAACGGGAGAGGTCACAACAGTGAGAGGCCCGCGTACCGCAAAAAAAAAAAAAAAAAAAAAAAAAAGATCCTCCAGCTTCATTTCTAACTGCCAGAAACCACATCACACATCAGTTTGGAGAAGTACAAGTCTCAGGAGGCTGAGATGTGAAATGACCTGTTTGCCCTAACAGTTGACTTAAAAATGTATCTTTTCAATACAGGGTGCCAAGTTCCCTTCTGCCCTATATTTCAGGGGGATTTAAAAGCAACAATTTACCGACAAATTCTTCAAGCAGCCTAGGAATTAGTATACGGTGACTCCTTCAAATAGCAGATAATGTATCCTGATGTGGATTTAAAAAACAAATATCTAACATTTTCACAGACCAAACAGTTTGAATAGAGATCTCAAATTTGATCACTGAAGAATATAATTCCATCAACCAGAGGAAGATCCGTTTCTCAGAGAGGTGCCACCACATAGAATCTCCAACCTCTGAGGGTTTAGTTATAAAATTTCCCCAAAGAAAGTTAATTTTAAATCAATGTCATAAGATAAATCTGTATGTGCTGCTATGGAAAGCAAGTTAGGCTCTCTGTAGAGTAGGAGCTTAAAGAAGAAAAAATGGATAGGTATACATATATCACATTTATATACATTCACACAAAATATGTGAAAATAGTAATAACAGCTAATAATTATATACAGCAGTTACTGTCAGGCAGTATTTTCTGTGTGGCGGGCAGGCAGTATTTTAAGTGTTCTACACGTATTAACTCACTGAATCCTCACAACAAACCTCGGATGTAGCTATACTATTTTATGGATGAAGAAATGAGGCCCAGAGAGGTTAAGTAACTTGTCCAAGGTGACACAGCTAGTAAGAGGCAGAGCTGGGAAATGAAGTCAGAGTAGACTGCTCCAGAGCCCATGTTCTAATCCACTGAACTGCCACGAACGTCCTGGAAGATCCTCAGAAGCCATCTGGAACACAGCCTTCCCTCTTCTGCATTCCACCTTCCTGCCAGCTGCCTCCCCAAACACACACAGGTCAACAGAATTGGGAGTCCCTTTTCTCTCACAGTATTTGCCACTAGAATGATCTGTTTATACAGAACAAGATGGGGAGCTCTCGGAGGGCAGGGCGTGGAGGCAGGATCCTCATTATGTCTCTCACACCTCTAATTTTTTGCTCATAGCTTGGTTCGGTACCTGGGCTCAGGGGAAATACTGGTTTCTGAGAGATGGTTCACATGCGGGCCAACGAGAGAGATCTGGGAGTTCTTTCAATGGTCTCATTTCTGATTATTCAAAAGACCCATCAAAACAGAGATGGATGAGTGGGTCAAAGAGATGGGAGCCCAATACATATATGCATAACAGGGAAGAAGGGCTGGAAATCTGGAAGCTGGGAGAAGGAAGAAATGTGATCTCTTTTGGTCCATCCAACCGGCAAACCTCTGGCAATCCCCACGGATAACTGAGAGCCAGGACCGTGTTCATTAACCCCTGAATTCTTATATTTATTACTATGGACCATATGGACGGCAATGACTAATTCCCACCATGTGGCTGGGATTCGGCTTCCTTACTAAGGAAACACAAGGTGGTAGCCTAAATGCTGTAGGTTTTTATAAGGAAAACTGCATTAAGCATAAGCCTTTCCTTTAATTTTATACCTTCGTCTTGAACCACCAACGTTCTCATTTGCCAGTGTTCACGGCTTCCTTTTACAAATTCCCATTTGACCTCATGAGCTGCTTCTTACAAGGGCGTGTAGATACTTGGGAGCCTCCCGGTCTCCCTCTTGTTGTCCTGTCCTTCCTCCTTCACCCGTGAACCCATAAACAGGCCACTGCTTTCCCACAGAAGCTACTTCACAATCCAAAAGCGCCTGGGTCGCCTCTCCAGCTCCAGGCGTTGCTCCGTGTGCCTCACATACGGGTTTTCCTTGGGAAGGATGCAGCTCAGGGAGAGGAGGCGAAGCCTATCTGAGATGGGACCCGTTTCTTCTCAGGGAGAACAAACACACGAAACTGTTCTTTCATGCTATGATGAAGCTGGGATGCAGATGGGTAACTGAGGCAGGGAAGGGTCGGGGCCACACTGGCCACGCCACGGCCCAGCTGACACCCACTTCGGGTCCACTGATGACCCTGTAAGTGGCTCCCTGTTATGTCTCCTACAAAAGGGCAATTTGGGGAGTAATGCTCTAGAGTGTAGTACCCCCAAGTTCTCCCCACACCAGTTCCCTCAAAAAATGTCTATTACCTCTACCTAATCCCTCATTATCAGAGAGTGAATGGGGAGGAAAAAGGAGGCTTTGGATATCTCTTCCATCTTGAAAAATTTGAGATGTTTGCAAATCGGTGGAGAATTATCTAATTCCCCTATAAACATTCTCACACAGGCTAAGGTTCTTCTTTTCCCCCCCTATTACTAAACCCAGGGCGGAAAGGAACATTACTCCTTGTGGGGGAAAAATATTAACCCTTGTTTGGGGCAAGCATCATGGAATCCAAAAGGAAACAGGATTCCATGCTTAAAACACTCAGAGGATGGGACAGATAGGTCCTCAGCATCTCTGCTGGAGGAGTCCATGTGGCCGGATGGAGGGGACACATATAATACTCGCCCAACCTACTTATACTTTGGTACATAAACTTTATAAGTACAATGTTGCCAGATTCCGGTGCATAAAAAAGTAGCTGAAAAAACTCAAACCATAAATAATGCCAAGTAATAAAGGAGGTGAATGTTTCTGTTATTAGATTCTTTCATTGTATAAATCTGTTTAATAAGCTGGCTAGGAATCACTGATAGAAAACAGACTCAGTATGGTGTTACAGACCAACCCGTTCCAAAAGGCCAGCATGGGAACTCGTGCCAAGTTATATTTTTCTGTTCTTAACCAATGCAACTTAAAATGTAATTGTTGTTTCCTTGTTCAAAAATGGAAAATGTCTTATGAGGCTGTGTTTGGAGGGAGCAGATGGCACGCGTGCGTCGTGTCACACACACAGTGCTGGCTCCCTCCCCCCACCACAAGAATACTCAGCATTTGAAGGCACTTACCGTATTTATAGATCGTGCTGCCTTTTGTCTTACTCACTGAGAGGGACTGGGGTCTGTGTATAACTCCTACTTTTTAGAGTCCTATTTCTCAACATTTATATGTGTGTGTTTAGAAAAAATCCCTCCAAATATCCTCCTTTTGACCCTAGAACCATGGCAACCACTTTGGCTAAAGAAATTCACTGACCACTGAAGGGGGTGGGATGGGATGGGGGTGGTGGATAGAATGGAGGTCTCTGAGGTCACATTCATCTTCCAACACCATGGTTTCTAACAGCTTGATGTTTTTCTGGGGTTGGTTACTATCATCGTGATGGGCTGTAAAATGAAATGTTATAAACTAGCCGAGGGCTTGAGGAGATATATTTGCCAAATGGCATAGATGACAACACCGGGAGTCCCCACGCACTCAGCCACGTTCACAGGGCTTGGCCACTTGTACCCCCTCCACCGCTGGCCTGTCTACTTTCTGACCCTCATTCCTAGGTCCCTTTTCAGGAGGCCCACATACAGCTAACTAGATAAAACAGAAGGTAATTGGATGAAATAGGTATTTATCTGCCCCACTTAATTAGTGTTTGGAAACTTTAAGTCTCAACAGTGTAAAGGTACATCATTTGAAGATGCTCATAAAACTGTGTTACACGGGGCTTCCCTGGTGGCGCAGTGCTTGGGGGTCCGCCTGCCGATGCAGGAGACGCGGGTTCGTGCCCCGTTTCGGGAGGATCCCACATGCCGCGGAGCGGCTGGGCCCGTGAGCCATGGCCGCTGGGCCTGCGCGTCCGGAGCCTGTGCTCCGCAAGTGGGAGAGGCCACAGCAGTGAGAGGCCCGCATAACGCAAGAAAAAAAAAAAACAAACAAAAAAAAACTGTGTTACATTTGTAACTCTGTATCGGACGTTTTCCTGTTAATTTTACACAGGTCATATGGAAGTGACTAAAGAAGGTGTTCCCAGCAGTTAGTTAAAAGTTAGAGTTAAACACTTTTAATTTGGTTATTTCCCAATGAGTTGGCCATTACGTTCTTAGTCAGGAATGTAACTCCTTCAAGAACACTGTTTACGTGGGAAACAGTAATTCAATGTAGAGCACTCGGACTGGAAATTAGCTAGAGCCTTCTCTGTAGTTTCTGGGATTTATATAGTTCGTTTTGTTCTGAACACTATTTGGCGGGGTGTGGGGGGGTGGGGGGGTGGCAAATCCCATTGAGGAAGATTGGGATTATTGCTGTTTTACACAGGTAGATGCCAAACACAGAAAATAAAGTTTAAAGGGGCCACTTAGTAATGTACAACATGACACCTATAGTTAACAATGCTGTATTGTGTATTTGAAAGTTGATGGAAGAGTAGACCTTAAGAGTTCTCATACAAGAAAAAAAAAATTGTAACCATGTGAGGTGATGGATGTTAACGTGTATCAAATCTTTATGTTGTACACCTTAAACTTATACAATGTTATGTGTCAATGATATTGCAATAAAACTGGAAAAAAATGAAAGGGGCTGCTCACACTTTGGCTAGAGGCTAAAGAAAGATAATTCCATGCGTATTATGCTTACAGTGTGGGAAATGCAATGGGAAAAAGAAAGGGTGGGTTCGATGCTCCTCTGAGATTACTCTCAAAGAACTTGAGTCAAACTCTACTAGTTTGCTAGTAGATGCTAGTTTTACTAGCATCTACTAGTAAATGCTAGTGACAGCAAGGGAAAAATGGGGAAAATGACAGGTAGTATTCACTGTTCTCCAAAGAGCAAACTAAAAACTGACAGAAAAATCTCCTTCTGGGAATAGTCCCAGAGGAATTACGTGGCTGAGGAAGACTGGAGTGTACTCTTCAGACAGATGGGAACCAACATTAGGTGCCAACCCAAGCCCAGCAGTAGGCTGGGCTCTTAGCTTCATCCCTCCTTTTCTAATTCTGTGGCTCATGGGGAAGAAAAACCACAAGGACTCAGCAGAAATGACTCTCTGACGAACACTGTCAGACCTTTGCGAAAATCACAGAAGCTGAGGAAACTGGCCCAGAAGCTCTGATGCCAAATTGGCCAAGAGACCCAGAGCTGTTCCTAGAAAGATCTGACGCCAGGAAATAGCAGACTTAGAAATAACCATTCTACTTAAGCCTGGGGAAAAATCCAAAGTTCCGTTACGGAACGATTAATAAAAGTGAAGATCTATGGGCTTATTTTCCAAGAAATGTTTTAAAGAAAAGAGCTTCTTGAATTATCTTTGAAAATTAATACTTGGTGATACTGATTATGTTCTACTTCTCAAGGTGGGTTTTGTTTTCATTTGAAGACAAAGCAAAGCCTGCTCATCTCTAATAGCTAAATATAAGGCTGAAGTCTGGCTCCTACATAGTTATAACCAAACCACTATTACAAGTGCCAAAGTACTTTGATTGTGAGCAGAGCGTCCACAAGGACGTTAAAAAAGCACATCCAACAACAGAAAGTTCCATGTATGCTTTAACCTCATGGGATCTTTACAACTCAGGGGCAGAGACTCTAAGGGTTCTGTCCAAGATCACACAGCTCCCAAGAAGAGAAACCAGGGCCAGGACTTGAGTGTACCTCCTTTTTTAATACCACACTGCTTTCCCACATATAGGATTTGGGGCTTTATAATGCTCTCACCAACTGTTTGAAAACTGGAAACACATACTAGGGTGTTTGAATCAAAAGCCGCCCACTGACGTGGACTTGGAAGTTAAGCCTCAGGGCCAAGTTAAGTGAAACAAGAGAGAACACACATAGAGCTCAGAGACTATGGCGTTCTCATCACACAACCACCTCTGTCTGGCGGGAGTGAGACAGGGAAAGTAACAACAAAGGCAGCCATCATTATTGATCACCTACTATGTGCTAGTGACTCTTCAAAGCATATAACATATATTTACTCACTTAATCCTTATCGCAATTCAGTGTGTACGCATGTTCAACAGAGGAGGAGGGGGTTTAAGGAACTTGCTCAATTTTCCACTGTTACGTGGCAAACAATGGATTTGAACCCAGGCTTGTCAATCTTTCAGAGACCATGCCGTTTCTAGAATGCCAAGCTTTTTTCTGGTTGGGCTCAGCACTGCTTTTGGCTCATGGCCCCCCTTCACGGTATGTGACTGGCGCTCCACTGCATTCTCCATTCCTCACTCTATAGTGAGTGCAAAGGCAAGTGTTAACCGAGTAGCCTAAGTAGCTAAGTAGCCGAGTCAGAGTTCAACGGATTTGTCATTTTCCTGGGATCATCTGGCAACCCCAAGAGATGCCTCCTCATTCGCTAAGGCCAGTATCCCATCTATAGAGGAGAAGGGCTCTATAAAAATGGCAAGCCTCCTAAGAAAGTCCACACATACCTGTCACTTTGATCCTAACGTGAATAAAAACTTTAGAAAAGGATTGGTAAGCAAAATGGAGAGAATTTGAGGGTATTAAACAATTGGAAGAGGCACGTTGGAAGTTCAATACCCCATGGAAGTGACTTCCCGTGCCTGGGACATTGAGGTGTTTGTACAGAGTTCTGTAAAAGCCCCAGAGGAGATGCCCACTCTCTCCCTCTCCCTCACTCCCTTCCTTCCACGGGGAGACAGGATCAGACGAGGAAGTGACATATGTCCTGAGTTTCACAGTATGACTGAGAATGGAAAAAGCAAAAGTGAGAGAGGCAGCCTAGGCAGCAAACAGTATGACTCATATGGGGAACCATAAGAATTCAGGTGCCGCTGAAACATAAAATTCAAGGCAGGAAGTGGTCAGAGACGTGGATGTAGAGGCAGGCAGAAGCCAGAGCAAGGAAAGGCTCTGCAGACGATGCTAAGAGCCGCTGTGGGCAAACAGGGAGCCTCAGACAGACCTCAGGCAGGACAGTGACAGGGACAGAGCAGCAGTGTCACAGGACAGATAAATGGAAGACAAAGTGAAGGAAGGAAGAGCAGACAATGACAATACTGAGGAAATAACCAGGCGGTGGTAATAGGAATGAAAAGGAGAAAGGACAAATTAGAGAAATTTTAGGGGGGAAAAA
>NW_006791862.1:2270394-2291982 GCF_000442215.2 Lipotes vexillifer | reverse complement strand
AGCAGGAATTGGTGATTTATTTGTGTGGAGAAGGAAGCAGCAGTGAGGATGACCCCATATATTTCTAGTTCTGTTGACATGATGGGTAGTGGGGCTACCAGCCCCGACTGGAAAATAATGACAATGGTACTGTTGGGAGTGGAGCAGGGGTAGGACAGGTTAGTCTAGGAGAATGATGCCCACCCTTCATCCAGCCAGCCAACAAGTATTACGGAACACCTCTTTAGTGCCAGGCATAGAACTCGGGGCTGGGATCACAGAGATGACTTTTCAACCTCGACTGTTCAGGAGCTTACAATCCAGAAGGGAGTCCGAAATGTTAGCAGAAAACTACAGCACGTTGTGATACATGCTCAATACAGACGGCACAAAAGAGGATAGGGAAACACGGATTTCACCTCAATCCACGCAGAGCCAGAGATAGGCGGCGGAAAAATGGGAGCACCGTCCCGTACCTGGGCCCTCTTCCTGCGGGCTGGTCACTCCCCATTGCCCCCATACCCCTAAAACGAAGTCAAGGACAGAAACGAGAAATGACAGCAGGAGGAGAAAGCACCAAAGTCCAATTAACAACAGGTGGTAAGGCTGTCAGTTCAAATCACTGTCCTGGAAGCCAAGCAGAGTTGGGGCTGAACCAGAGCAGGGCTAGATCAGAATTCAAACTCTATAGAAACCTACGGCACCGATCACTCAGTGAAGCCCATGTGTTCCTTCTCACACACTGTATGTTTCTCTGGCAGCTCAGAAGTTCCGGGCGGCTGCTGTGTGCCCACACACAGGCGCTTGTTTACATTTTTTCCCCCACTCTCATACATGAGGGACTATTTTTTTCCTTTTTTATTTTTAGGGCTCCTGCAGCAGTGTGTGGCTCTGCGTCCCCATACATTCTTTTCATTTTGTCTCAATAAGATGATATTCAAATACTATTTGAAAAATCAATAATATCCCCTGCTTTGCTGTATCAGTAGAGCTGTTCAGCACACAGGACGGTGGCTACGGTGCTTACGAATCCATCTCTGAGGTCCCACTGCTGGACCAGCCTTTGCCTTTAGTGACCCACCTGAAAGGCAGGCTGGGAACTCATCACAAGCTGGGCTTCCTCAACATCCTTTGCACTGAATATCCTAGAACACAGATGGTTAGATGACACTGGAAGGGGCCTTAAAGATGGTCTCCCTCAAAGCCCTGAGTGCACAGATGAGAAAACTGGGAAATGATCTACAGCCTAGATCCCGAGTCTACAGTCAGAACTATTCCATTTCACTGTCTTTCTCTACAGTGTTTGAACTACTACAGGATTCTCTTAGATAAAAACACACCCAGGGGCCATAGCTGATCCTGAAAGTGAAGGGTCATATAAAGTAACGTTGTCTTTTCTCTCCAAGTTGGAAAAAGAAATACAAGAACTCTGGAATTCTGTCACTTACCAGTGTAACCTAAACTCTCTCTATATTAGTTTTCTTCACAGTAAAATGGGAGTAACAATGACATGGACTTTCTGGGTCTGTTGTGAGGACTGAATATGATAGCCTATGACTCTAGGTAAAAAGATTATTTAAAATAAGTGTAAGGCTTATGTGTGGAACCTAATTTATGGCACAAATGAACCTATCTACAAAACAGAAACAGACACAGAGAACAGACTTGTGGTTGCCAAGCCGGCGGGGGTGGGTGGAGGGAGAGGAACGGACTGGGAGCTTGGGGTTAGTAGATGGAAACTATTACATGTAGAATGGGTAAACAAGAAGGTCCTACTGTACAGCACAGGGAACTACATCCAATCTCCCGGGATAAACCATAATGGAAAAGAATATAAAAAAGGAATGTGTACATGTGTATAACTGAGTCACTTTGCTGTACAGCAGAAATTAGCACATTGTAAATCAACTACACTTTGATTTAAAAATATTAAATTAAATGAAGTGTAAGAAACTCTGTACCTTTATTTCTAGTTTTCAATTCATAATAAAGAGGATATTCCATTCCTCAAGAGTCTAAAAAGGACCATACTAAAAAAAAGGACCAAAAAAAAAAAAAAAAAAAAAAAAACAAAGAAAAAAGAAACAACCCAGAAAAATTTGCATTTCATTATTGGAATGGTGTGGTTAGCATGTTGAAGATTCTATTAGATGGCACCAATTTTCACATTAAGTGGACATGAGTTATTGCTGAATACTTGAAGCTATCTCCGGAGAATAAGATATCATAGCCACATAAATGGTAAAGTCAGATCCCATGGCGTGTCTTGATGTGACATTAAAAGGCAAGATGAGAAAAGTCAAGGTATGCACCAGGGAGGACGGAAGAAGCATAGGAGTGGGGGAGGGGAAGATTCTGGCTCTTTCTCCTGTCAGGGTGGGATGGGGCAGGGGTAAAGAGCTGATTGTGCAGAGGATCTCAAATTTTTCTTAGCATGAGCTGACCGAAATAACCTTTCCTCAGCAAGACACTGGGTCTTTACAGAATGGTAATAAGAGTCCAAGGTGGCACTGAGTCACCTAATTCTAGGGATGATCTAGCTTCTTTTTCATTTATCCCTTAAAAACCCCTTATATGAAAATATGAAATTACAATACACAAATTTGTGAGAGGGGGGTAGGAAGGGAGCAAATTTTTCACACTGCAAAAGACTGATTTCTTTCTGATGAAAGGTCTTTTAAATTTTAATCCCATCCAGAGGTTACCAACGTGGGGTCCACAGGTCCCCAAGGGATCCATGGATAACATTCAGGTGGTCTGTGGAGTTGGATGGAAAAAAAGTTCCACCTATATTTTCAGTAACCTCTAACTGAAATTTAGCACTTACATCAATTACGAATGTAGGCAGCAAACATTAGTTAGTAGCGCCTACAACTGTCGTCAACAGAAATCACGTTTTTATTTCACATTACTATTACTGCAATTTACACAAGGGATTAGGAAACTTTTTCTGTAAAGAACCAGATGCCCAATATTTTAGACATTGAGGGCTATATGATCTCCCTCTCCAGCTGTTTGACTCTGCTATTGCAGCATGAAAGCAGGCAGAGATGACATGTAAATGAATGAGCATAGCTGTGTTGCAATAAAACTTTATTCACAAAAACAGTCTGTGGGCTGTAGTCTGCTAATCCCTGGTGTACACACATTATGACTTTACAGTAGCAATTAGTTCTGGTTATTTAGTATGCTAAAATATAAGTATTACTATATCATAAATGTGTAGGCATATAAAATATGTTAATAATTATGTTCCTATACATTTTATGCATTGAAAAATATCCTGTGACGGGGTCCACAGGCTTTACTAAATTACCAATAGTCCACGGCAGAAAGATTTAGATGCCTTGTCGTAGATATATGTGCTTGTTGACAAATGATTGCTGGGCAGACTGGAGGTACTGGGGAAGAGGAATGCTGGAGGAACAAAGTCAGCTGGTAGAAGACACTGTCAACTTGAAGCTAATCAGATATGAAATAAAAACCTCCCTGGTCTTTCCATGGTAGGTGATGAGAAAAAAAGGAATTCTTTTCCGACTTTCAGTGACTACATAAAGGGAGTTCCACTTTCTGTACATTTCTTCTCTCTCAGTTTAAGAAGCACTCACGGGCTTCCCTGGTGGCGCAGTGGTTAAGAATCCACCTGCCAATGCAGGGGACACGGGTTCGAGCCCTGGTCCGGGAAGATCCCACATGCCGCAGAGCAACTAAGCCCGTGCGCCACAACTACCGAGCCTGCGCTCTAGAGCCCACGAGCCACAACTACTGAGGGCGCGTGCCACAGCTACTGAAGCCCGCGTGCCTAGAGCCTGTGCTCCACTACAAGGGAAGCCACCGCAATGAGAAGCCCGTGCACCGCAACAAAGAGCAGCCCCCGCTCGCCACAACTAGAGAAAGCCCGCACACAGCAACGAAGACCCAACGCAACCAAAAATAAAATAAATAAATTTATAAGACAAAAAAAAAAAAAGAAGCACTCACTATTCCCATCTTGCCTCCCCACGCCATCACTTCTTGCTGCCATGAATTTTTCTGAAGCGTTTACAGTGAAAATCTGTTCCTTAAGCACAATGGGTTTATACACCTCAAATTGAAACTTGCTTTCTGATGATTTCTTTCCTCAAATGTCACCAGAACAATACCTTCTGGATATCAGGGAGCAAGTGTTCTCTTAAGCTTTTTTTTGGCCGTGCAGCGTGGCTCGTGGAATTCCCGGACCAGGGATCCAACCCCGGCTCTGGCGGTGAGAGCACCGACTCCTAACCACTGGACCACTAGGGAATTCCCTAGAATTTTCGATTTAGAAACTTGAGGTTGAAGGGACAGGGAAGTTGAAGGGAAAAAGGGGACAAGAGGACAAGGCCTCTCTGTGCCTGATCAAGGTCAAAGCTCTAGGAAAATATCCTTAGTCTCAGAACAGTGAAACCGACTGGGAATACACATGGCAAGTTACATACTTCTCATAAAAGACAGGCTGTTTTTTCCTTCAAGTATAAGCCGTATTTACTTCTAATAATGCAACAGCAAAATATAATGTGAGTAGAAAGCACCTTCTGCTTAGTACTGTACTAAACAGCTCTGGGTTACATTTACAATTTTAATAAACTGATTTGTCAAAACTGTCAGAATCAAGGGAGATCATCTGGATACCAGATGAACAAAAATATCTGTAATTATAAGCTGTCCATTTTTCTCTTTCATCTTCTATATACGTATCTGTGAGCAGCTACATATTTTCATGCACATACATACACATAAATTTTAAATCATTTTTAAAAACCTGTCATAATAGAATTCAGGAGAGTAGAAAATACAGTTCTCCTGGGAGAGCAATGGGACTTGAAGGCTGAGCTACACTCCCCATTTTAGGACTAACATCCTTTTGCTGAACTATTCTGTCAGAGCCCAAACATTTCAGTTTCATTACCACCTGGATTGTTCCTTGTTCCTCATCCTTCCTGAGCACTCACTGTGTGACCACACGCAAGTAACTAAACCTCTCTGGCTCTCTGATATCTGAATGTGAAATAAACATTTTGATAGATGTTAACTGCCCTACAAAAGTGGCATGAGTAGTAATGAGATTCTTTTGGTAAAGAAGCCCAAACCCTCTGAAGAATGCTATGAAATTGCCATGAATTTGTTATGACATAATTAATTCATACAGACACTTAACCCAAGTTAAATCAGAATCCCATCTTTTGCCATGTGAGTGTTAAATTATATGTGACTACTGGGCTTCCCTGGTGGCGCAATGGTTAAGAATCCACCTGCCAATGCAGGGGACACAGGTGCGAGCCCTAGTCTGGGAAGATCCCACATGCCGTGGAGCAACTAAGCCCGTGCGCCACAACTACTGAGCCTGCGCTCTAGAGCCCATGAGCCACAACTACTGACCCAACGTGACACAACTACTGAAGCCCGCATACCTAGAGCCCATGCTCCGCAACGGGAGAAGCCACCGCAATGAGAAGCCCACGCACCGCAACGAAGAGTAGCCCCTACTCGCCGCAACTAGAGAAAGCCCGCGTGCAGCAATGAAGACCCAACGCACCCAAAAAAAATTAAAAATAAAAATAAATAAATAAAATTATATGTGACTACTCTCAACTGGAAGGTAGCCCGTATTTGAGGGCACTGAAATCTCTATTCCCGTAGGAGGGGTGAGACGGATGAGTGGAAAGATGGAGGGATGCAGCCCGAGACACAAAAATTGAAGGAGCCCGGGTGCCATCCCCTGTGGGGGCTTGGATCTGACTCCCTTTTGGAAGTAGTTTGGAAAGACAGTGGGAGAGTCATCAGTGATCTTTTTCATCATTATCCTCGGGGCAGAGGATTTGAGCTGGAGAGTCAACTCACATGGAGAACGAAGTTGCTGAAGAGAGCCAGTGTTAACAGGGACAGAAAGATCAGGACATTTGGGAGAGCTTCCACATATTACAGCTCAACTTCCTTTTCATTTTAGTTTGCTTTTATTTGAAGATCAATAAGGAATGCAGCCTCTAGATGAGGCCAGCTAGGAAGCTGACTTTTTTCGGGAGAGGGACGCATGGATAGTGGGTTTTTAAACGTGACATTCTAAACCACCCCTGCTGGGTTAAGGACCACAGTGAGTGTCTCTGCGGCAATTTTCCAGCCTCGCTACACACCAGGCACAGAATGTGCTGGGAAGTACCATTTACTGAAGTATTTTGCTGATGCCCAAGCCTGTGTCTTTGGTGAGTGAGAAGAATGTGCCATTCCAAGCAAGACGTGTGGCCTTTCCAAATCAGAAATGGACACAGATACAGAATGCTAATGCTGGAAGGGACCCTAGAAACAAGCTGGGATACAATACTTAACTTTCTGGAGGCAAAGGCTAAGGTCCAGAGAGGGTGAGTGATGGGCTCGATGCTCTGCAGTGGGCTGCTGACGAAGCTGGAGACGGGGACCCGAGTCAGTCTCCAGCTGCTGGTCCAGCGCACAGGCAATGGCAAAACGTGAACCAATGGTCCTTCTCTGAAACGATTCTCTCTGGATTATTTAGAAACAGTCTTTTTGAGGGCTGAAACACTTGACTATAGAGAAAAGTGGAATGTATCACCAACAATGGATAGAATAAAACATTTTTGAAAGCCTAGCCATTGGGCAGAAGGTTCTCAGAAGGAACGCAAACATCTGTACTTTTTCTAGACCGCCTATCTTACCCTCTCCGTCAGACTTGTTTTCTCTCTGACCACCAACCCCTGGGGACCCACATCACACCGATCTTTCTGGCAAGAACACCTGGGCTTGGCTTTCTCTGTAGCCTTTGCTCCCTTGCCTATCCCTGCAGGGGTCTAGGGTCTCTGCCGACTGTCGCTTTAATCATTTGTTTGTTCATTTGCTTAAACATCTGGTCAAATTTTGGAAACAATCTCAACAGGAGGGTTTATGCTATAACTTCTCTTGGATGTTGAGAGCTTCTACGTGCTCCCCCCGCCCCAAGCCAATCGCCAAGGGCAGTGAGACAGTCTGAGCCAAGAAAGAGAAAGTCAAGGAGCACGATTTGCCCGTTTCTCCTGGCTGTTTCTTAGGTTCCTTAAACTCAGTGTGTTACAAAGTAGGCGTACCTCCTCTGCTCTCTCCCAACCCTCAGTCTCTACGAATGGTACTGCTTTCTACCCAGTTGCCCAACCAGACCTCGAGCATCACCCTGGACACTTCCCTCTTTATTACATCCTGGGCGCAATACGGCATTTAACCCTCATAAAGCCCTCTAACTGTCTCTCATGTTTTGCATCTCCTCTCTGCCCCCACTACCACTACCTTACTTCAGGCATTCCTCTCTTATCATTTAGATTAATACAGTTATACCTGATGGTCTCCCTGGATCCAGCCTCACCCCACTTGAATCCATTTTCCACACTGTAGTCAAAGTGGTTTTTTGGAAACACATATCTGATCATACTGCCTTGCTTAAAATTCCACGGGAGCTCCCCAAAGCCTTCAGCCTCTCTACCGTGACACACCTCAACGCCTCATGTTCAGCCTTCTATTTCTCCCACCTCACCTCTCACTTATGCCCTACAGCCTGGCCTTCCTGCACTAAATGAAGCTTGTGCTCTGGCCTCTCTCGTCAATGGACCTTGTTCCTCTTCGCTGCTGCACGGCTAATTCCAACTTGTTCTTCAAGACTTGGTTCAAGCAATCATTCCTCCAGAAAGCTTCCCCTGGCACCTGGTTGGTGCTCAATAAATTTGTTGAATAAATGAATAAACTGAACAGATGGTAGGAAGATGTTCTAGTAAACACACCTCTCTCCTACAGAAGCACAGTAATAACCGCAAAGGGAAAGGAAGGAATGTAGGCTGGGGAATAAGAACTTTGGCTAAATGTGATGTCATTAGCATGGCGGGGGCAGAAGCATCCTGTTTCAGGTACCTTTGTCAGAATCGCCTTTTCCAAAGGGAGATGGAATCCTAAGGAACAGTCTCTCCTCAGAAGACCTGGAGCTTAGAACAGTAACATAACTGCCTGCCTTGGAAGCATTAGGAACCATCGAACCAGAGTGATCATGTTATTTGTCTTCACTGATTTTGCCAGCAATTGTCCTATTAAACCGTCATTAAGTCTAACTCAAGGTAACCACGAAGAACCTGGAGTATCCAAATGACCTCTGGGTCGAGGCTACATAATCTGATTGGGGGGATGAGGGAGTGGTGGAGGCAGATACGATGATGATACACATCTAGATTGTTTCCCTAGGAAATATTTTTGGGAATATTTTACTAAATAACATCAGCAAAACAAAACTCACGTTCAAAGAAGAAAGGGAAACTTTTCAGGACCCCCTTGGGCCAGTGCAGGAGCTGTCTGAGCAACTGTTAATGTTTAAAATTGTAATGATCTTTGGAGATTTCCAATGCAACAGACATCTCAGTAAGGCTAGTCTTGACCTGAGTGGTAGCAGAAACAGGCTTTACCGTAAGCACGGAAAGAACTGGACAAAAGAACCTTCACCTGGAAGCCACTGCCTTAGCTCTTGGAGGAAACTCACAGAAAAGCAGCTCCCCCATGGCCTCAGAGACAGAGAGGCAGCTACTCTTCTAAAAGACGCTCTCAGTCTGCCCTTGTGCCTTGGGGATAATGCTGGGCACGGCTCGTCTCGGAGATAGAGGTTCTCTAGTCCTTCGTTCCCCCCAGGAGCCAGACTGCTCTCTGGTAGAAGTCTCCATCACCAACACCTCCTTGCCGCCATCACCTGCTCCTTGTAAACCACTTCACTTGAGAATTCAGTTTTAGGAAAGGAGAAAGGGGTTGCTGGCTAGGCTGCCTAGTAATCCGGCACGACCATTCCAGATGTTGTGACTCATTTAAAGGGAGTTCCTTGTCTGCATTGCCCATCTCAGGCAGCTTATTAGGGAGCGTGCCCTCCAAAGGTTTAGAGATAAGTCTCAGGGGGAGCACATTCCCCGATCAAGACTTCATCACCCAGCAGGGGCTATTTAGAAGCTGGGCTTCTCAGCTTGTCTCCTCCATAAAGTGACACCAAGACCTTCCTGTCAGCCACAGTCTTGAGTAGTGATGTCATCAAAGGCTTTGGTCATGTGGGTGGAGGTGGTCTTGGTTTTCTAAATTAGTGAGGGGGCTAAATGCTTAACTGACCTGCCCTACTCATAGCACCACAGAAGCAGAGAGAACTGTCTTAGGGGCAAAGACCTCAAGGGTAAGAAATGAACCAGAAGTCTCAAGAGAAACTGTTTGTGAAAGACTGAGCTTATCCCCAAGCCCAGCTGTATCAAAGGCAGGCTAGATCCCAGTGACGGCAGCTGGATGGAGCCTGGCAGAAAGGAAAGGAGCTGCCCAACTGCGTTTAAGTAACAACACTGTCTTGAAAAATCTGACAAATATAGGGACAGGAGAGATGGAGCAGAAGAGTACCCAACGGGATCAGGCATTTCTGCCACTGAGCCTAGGCCTGAAATCTCTTCTATACATTTATTTCATCACTTTGGATTTCTCTATTTCTTTGCATCTCTGGGTATCCTTCAGTCACCATTCTAAAACTCTGGAGGGGCTTCCTCGGTGGCACAGTGGCTAAGAATCCGCCTGTCAATGCAGGGGACACGGGTGTGAGCCCTGGTCCGGGAAGATCCTACGTGCCGCAGAGCAACTAAGCCCGTGCACCACAACTACTGAGCCCGAGCTCTAGAGCCCGCGAGCCACAACTACTGAAGCCCGCGCGCCTAGAGCCCGTGCTCCGCAACAAGGGAAGCCACCGCAATAAGGGGCCCGCAGACCGCAATGAAGAGTAGCCCCCGCTCGCCGCAACTAAAGAAAGCCCGTGCGCAGCAAGGAAGACCCAACGCAGCCAAAAATAAATAAATAAAATAAAATAAAATAAAATTCTGGAAGAGGATTTCTCAGACTCAGGCATTTCTGCCCACCAGTACCTGAAGGAGTACATTAAAACAGCCCTAGACAAAAGCTCTCTATTTCTTATCCCTCCTCAGGCTTCCTGAACTCATACAACCAGTGTGGAATTTTTTAATAACAAAAGGAATTCCAAATACCATGCTGTAGGTAGCATAACTCTGCTTGTTCCTTGTATGGCTTAATCAGATACTTAAAGATACTCAGGATGGGTGATTCTTCCTGGGCTGGTGAGAAGTTCTGTGCCCCTCAAATACAGAAGCAAAGGACCAGTGAGCATGGGGACATGACAGCGCTACTATCCAGCTGGGGGCCTGGAATAAAAACATAGGCTATTCCATTCCAGTCTCTTTTCAAACGTAATAAGTAACTCTTTTATGAGTTTAACTATAGTAGCTGGGCATCTCTTCTATACATTTATTTTCTTTTTTAATAACCACTTATGTTGGTGCCTGGAAGATATAAGAATGAAATGCTGTAATCTATCACTCAACTCCATGGACTGCAAACACAATGTACTTTCTAGCAAAATGGGTTGCTACTTCCAGTAGCTCTCTTGAATCCTGCTGCACATAATGGAATTTGAGCTTATGACCATACGTAGTTCCTCACCAGCATCTCACCAGCAACATGGTCTTTTCCTCACAGCATCTCACCAGCAACATGGTCTTTTCTCTTTCCTACTTGACCATTGTGGATCCCTGGTTACCTGGTAACTGCATGAGGGTTGTGACGATGTCTTAGAAATGCCCGATTTGAGTTATGACAGAATATGAAGACCTTGTTCTGTTTTTTTCTATAGGAGTTTTCTGAGTCCTAGTTTTCTGATCTTAAAAATGAGTCAGTCTGGGACTTCCCTGGTGGCACAGTGGTTATGAATCCATCTGCCAATGCAAGGGGCACAGGTTTGAGCCCTGGTCCGGGAAGATCCCACATGCCGCAGAGCAACTAAGCCCGTGTGCCACAACTACTGAGTCTGCGCTCTAAAGCCCACGAGCCACAACTACTGAGGCCACGTGCCGCAACTACTGAGCCCGCGTGCTACAGCTACTACAGCCCGCGCGCCTAGAGCCCGTGCTCCGCGACAAGAGAAGCCACTGCAGTGAGAAGCCCGCGCGCACTGCAACGAAGGCCCAACGCAGCCAAAAATAAATAAATTAAAAAAAATTAAAACAAAATATGAGTCAGTCACAGACAGAAAACAAACTTACGGTTAACAGATACACACTATATAAAACAGATAAACAACAAGGTCCTACTGTATAGCACAGGGAACTATATTCAATATCTTATAATAACCTATAATGGAAAAGAATCTGAAAAAGAATATATATAGGTATATAACTGAATCACGTTGCTGTATACCGGAAACTAACACAACATTGTAAATCAACTATACTTCAGTAAAAAAAAAGAAGTCATGAAGCTTCAATTAGTGGTTCTTAATTTGTTTGTCTCCATCTCAACATATCTGAGAGACATGCATATCTCAGAGGAAGAGAGGGAATGATTTTTAAATTGGGGTGAGGAAGGTAAGAAAGAAAAGTTACCAGATTGGAGGGGCAGGGGGATTTTCTCAAACTGTAAGTGAGCTTTTCAGCTTAAAGGATTTCTAATATCCCTTCTCATTTTAAAACTTTGACTACCTCCACATCCCCTAATTTTCTCTCCATTGGGTCCCCAATGAGGTGAGGGTCACATCTCTTTCAAAACTGCATCAGTAATATTTTTTGCTAACATACTAGTGATCCTTGAACTTGCCCACAAAACACGAGTTCAAAGAAACTCTTCTGGTTGCCAAATTTTAGCCGTAACTGACATTTACACTTTGAGAAATCTTTATCAAAAATCTTATAAAAAAATCTTATACATATATCAAAAAATGCATTTGTCAAAAATAACTCCCCATAAATGATTTTTTTCCTGGCGTATACACTCATAGGTTATTGCTGAAGTTTATATGATTTAATTGGAGATTTTTAATCACCAACGGTTCAACTTTGCAAATATTCTGTATGTACTGATGAAAAACAGACATCCCGAGGCTGATTTTTAGAAATGAAATCCACATACTTTGTTACTTGCATGACATCATGTAAGTGATAGTTTGCAAGGCTATGGTAACTCATTCATCAAGGACAAATACTGGGCGCGTGACTAAGAGACCCTCTGTCTTCTCCCACCCTGGCCTCACCTACCCAGTCCCCAAGCATGCAGGACCAGCCCCACCCCCGCCTATCTCTTTTCAAACTAGGGAACTGTCTTTTTCTTTTAATTCTCTGCAAACCTACCTGAAAAAAAAAACAAAGGGAAATACAAGAACTGCTGTGAGAAGGTTCAGTGGCAAAGAAGGCAAGTGGGGGTAGGTGGGATTGGAACTCATCTAAAGAAAACATTGGGGTGATCCTCGAATCCTTTCTCCCGGAGGGGTCAGTGGGTGCCAAGTTCTGCATTTCTCCTAAATGATCCCAGCAGCTGCAGCACATTATATGTGGCAACTCTTTTAGGACCTGAAAGGGTTTTCAAAGTCATGCTGGCAGCTGCCTCCTGTCGCCCCACTCTGTAATCATTGGACCTCTTGTTCCTTTTATAGAGTTGTTCTCTCCTAATAAAACACTAAATGCTGGTCTGAGCAACTGTTCCCGGATCACTAGCTGCACTCCTCCCTCCCTCTTCCTCCTCGCCCTACGTGCCTTTTCTTCTCTGGCCACAGTGGAGCCCTGTGTAAATTGCTCCAGTGCGGACCTGTGGCGGCACTGGCACTCGCATGGCTCACACAAGCACCACCAAGCCCAACTCCGCCGAGCCTGAACTCACATCCATTTCCAGCTATTTTCTGAGCTGCTACTTTAAAACTGGGCAACCATCCTAAATATATGAAGGCATATGAGAAGCCCAAACTGCCGTAAGCGAAGAGCAGCAATTCATTGTGTCAGGAGCCTGGGGAGGTGACAACTCCAAGCTGTTTGTCAGAATCCAAAGCTGTGACCTGTCAGCTTTTGGATGACAAGCACTACAAAATAAACTGTTGTTGTTGTTGTTGTTGTTTTTTCCTGGCCAATATGAACCATATTTTAAAGGTGTGAACTCTTTCCAGACTTCAAAATGCAGATGGAAACAACACCGTCCCAATCTAGGAATCAGCTCAAAGAGGGTTCTCTGCTCTTCTCAAACCTCACAGTCCTCCCAGCCGTGACCTGGGAGCCACAGAAAGCAAGCAGGACTCCCTTTCCCACATCAAGTACAGCGACATTTAAAAGTGGCCTTGGTTTTCAAGGTTTCATGCCTACTTTACATTTGGTCTGTGTTTCTACATTCCCATTTAAGATCGTAAGCTTCTCAAGAGTGGGAACCCAGGTTATTCAGCTTTTTATCACTGCCTGGGATGCAGCAGTTGTTCAGGAAATGTTTGCTGAATAAACAAGTGAAACCCTGAAAACAAAATTGACTTGGCTTGTGGGTGCTTGGTTAAAATAGGCAAACCGAAAAAGTCCCTTGATCACATTTGTTCCCAAGATTCTGAAGGCTTTTGGCTGAGCTTTTAAGTGAGGAAATCCCACCTTCTTGAAATAATTCTATTTAAGTAAGGGCCATTTGACTATAAATGAATATAACAGAATGAATCTTCAAGCCCTAATGGGTAGTAAACAAATTAGAGGTGCCCAAATTCTCTGTGCAGCTTTTCTTTATCTTAAGATCTCTCTGAAAGTATAAATAAAAATGCTGTAATTGGTGATTTAATGCTTTAGCTCATACTGGTTAGCACTTTTTTATTCTTTACATTGAGTGCTAAGCATTTTATTTAAACTGATTTATTTGTTTTCTATTATGAAAAATTTTTTTAATATATAAGCAGAGAAAATGGTGTAATGAACCCTACATACTCATCACCAACTTTAATGACTATCAATTTATGGCCTCTTATTTCACATACATAAATTAGTTTTTAACATAAGTTTTTTGACAAGCAGACTTTTGCCTAGAGCTCCCCAATTAGTTTATAATTACTACCAACTTTTTAGTTTTGAGAAACCTCCCACTCAGAAGGTGGAAGTTTTGAGCCAAAATATGACATTTGACTTGGGTGCAGCTGCTTAAAATATGTCTTCATTAAAGTCAGATGAAGGAGATAAGCTTAGTCTCGGCCTCCAATGGAACGCAGTCAAAGTTTGCATTTTTTCTTTTAAGTATAAAAGTAGAACTGTTTCCACCACCACACTCCCTACACACACACACACACACACACACACACACACACACACACACACACACACACACACACACACACACAACTAATGCCCTACGTTCTGAACAATTCCATGAAGAGTGCGTTCCCAGACCTTTGGGTCATGAGCACACACGTCTCCAGTTCCCAGGTTCTATGCTCACACTTTGAAAGAACCTGAAGGCAAGGACACGGGGCAAAATAAATGCTCAAACAAATTGATTTTAAGGAACAGACCTTTATACATCTTTTCATTTTTATGGCTTAAGATGGTGCAAAAATGTTACTTACTCCCTAAACAGTTATTAGTCTCTGTAATGTAACACAGCAGATACTTTCTAAATCCTTTTAGCCTTCTCCCCCTTACTGGAAAGATCATCATTTTTTTTTTTTTTATTTCAAAGTGGATTTAATAAAGAAAAGGAGTGTGCTGTTAAAGTAATACGTGAGGCTTTGACATTAAGCAGTGCAACCCCAGAGAGTCGGCAAGAACAGGGTCTCTAATCTCCAGTGATTTATAGAGGCTCTTCCTTCATCTCTGTACTTGGGGAGGGCCAAAAAGTTTAGAGACAGCCTGGCGTCCCTCTTACTCCACACCACTAACTCCTGCTGGCCAGTGGGCCTGCTAAAACTTTTAACCCTTTAGCTGCCAGCTGCCAGCGCATGCATTAAAGCCAGTTTATCTGCTTTCAGAGGATGGAGGGGTTTCATATTGCAGTAATGCACACGGAGGTAAACATTGATGTCTGATACTGAGACATTATAAGCCAAGAGCAGGAAAAGAAGCTAAAAACCAAATTTGGTTCATCTGAAGATGTTTGGAAAAGGTCCGAAGAGGAGCCCCTTTTCGTGGGTGAATGAGAATTTACTGGGTCACATCCGCACCCCAATCCCACCACTCTGAGTGAGCCCACAGAGTCATGGCGGCTGCATCCTCTCCTATGTAATGCTTAGTACTTGGAAACATAACTCAAGGTCAAAGTTCTAGAACATGATTAGAAGGAGACAACATGAAGAATCTGAAACAAGTTGTTCCAACAAGTGGACTAAAGGGTGGGAAGGAAGGGAGACTCCTTGGCCCTTTCGGTGGCCACATTCTGTGGCTGCCTCAGGCTTGGTTCCTAGTCTCTGTCACTCAGACAAGGAAGCAATCATCCTAACCCACCAGAAGTATAGGAGAAGTCAAGGTCTTGGGCTGAACTGCATCTTTTAAAAGATCAGAGCACAGCATTTGCCAACAAGGCCTGACAGGGATCTGTGGTAGAAAGCACGTGCTGATCTAAAGCCAGGACAGTCTGCAGCATAGATGGCCCTGGGACAAAGCCCTTGCACTCCCTAACCTTGGGACCCTGCCGCCTGGGCCACTCCTGACAAAGGAAAAGAGACAGAGCCCTACTTTAAGAGGCTTTCTGGAATCAAGTACCCAGGTCAAGAAGACTAACAGAGACCAATATCACTTACTCGAGGGCTGGCAGATGGGAAGTCAAGGCTACAAAATTCACAACTGACGGCAGCAACAGCAAGCAGCAAAAGACCTTCCTCTCTCCCTAGCCACAGCCCACGTGTTTTCTGTGATTCAAGAAGCTGGTTGAGCATCTCCCTTGATGGTGAGGCTCGGGAGGGAACTGAGGCAGAGACAGGAAGCAACTTGCTCACGAGCTGGCAGCCAGAGGGGGAGAGTCAGGACCGGAGCCCAGAGTTCCCAACTCTGATGAAGAGGAACAGGGGTCAGCGGGCTGTAGAGACGTCACACCCGCGTTCAAGTCCTGCTTCCTATCTTTGGCATCATCTCAAGCTTGAGTTTACTCCTCTTAAAATAGGAATAATAACTGTATCTATCCAATGTTGTGAAGATTCAACTGAGAGCATGAACTAAAAGCCCTGAAATGGTACCTGGCATATGGTGCACATGGAAAACATGTTCTTAATTACTGTAGTTGTTGTTATTACTGTTTTTTTCCTTCAGAAATTCATGTGCTGGTCCCACTCAAGTGAAAAGGATAAGAAATGCATTTCTGTGGGACAGCACATGGCCCAAGTTGCTCTGAACCAATGCAGTATGGCCGATAATTTCCCCCATGACAGCCGTCACCATATGCTTCCTTACTTCTGCCATGGCACACACCACATTTGGTTGTAATTTAGCTCTGTGCGGATCTGCTCCCCAACTAGATAGAGTTCTCCTGGGGTAGAGTCCACAGCTTATTCCTAGTCACATCTCTAGGGTCTGGCTCAGTAGGTGGCCCACAAATGTTTATCGAATGAATAAATGAATGAATGTAGTTTAAAGGGCCTAGAAACCCTTCTGTCTTTCTTCGCTCTGGCCAGAGTGTAGCCTGTCTAAATAGTCTGCCTTCTCACTCAAGTGGGCCCAGGGCAGAGCTCAGATACCACATGTCTTTGCAGTCCAACCTTCTCTGAAGGTGACACGCTCAAGGAGTCCCTCTGTGACTCTTTCATCAGGCTGGGAAGTGAGCGTTGAACACATCACGCCTCTTAACAGCATCCCTCGGATCCTAGCCCACTGATAGAGGTTAGTGTGGAAGTCCCTATTTTGTCTTATTAGTTTCTGGTCCCACACTAAGTAGCAGCATGCTAATGTGAGAAAATCTGGAGAAACCCCTTCTAGGTTGAACTGTCGATGGCCTACAGGGTCATATACACCACATCACAGTCCTTTTCTGTACTCGCCAGACACTTCACCAGCCCAGGAGTAGGCGCCGACATCAAGACAAACCCAGCCACTGTAGCTCCATCTCATATGATGACTTTCAAATGCAGATTCAGAGGATTTATGAGCAAGAAGGAATTTGTCACACTCCCCATCCAGGCTCACCAAGGGCCAATGGCAAAGACCTTCCCTTCAAATATTGCAAAGCAATCCAGGAGGAAGATGTGTGTAGAGTTAAGCTGCTCTGTAAGCAGTCTTTTGACTCACACCCACACACTGAGAACGCTTTGGAGACAACTTCCCACCAGGTGCTTCCTTTCACGAAACATTTCTGGTCAACGAGTAGCCAAGGTGTCACAATATTCTGACAGCCACAGCCTGGCGCTGGTTTTAGGTCTAAGATTCCACAAGGCAAACTCCAATAGTCACTTGCCTTTTTATTTTTTAGACAAGCTTCCCAAGTTTTGAAAATCAAGAAGTTAAGTGGTGGAGCTCTAGAATTCGGAGGACTAAGCTGATTCGCCCAAAGTAGGGCCCAGAAACGGGGAAGAAGGTGGCAGAGCTCGGCATGGGGGTCGGGGGAGTCTCGGCCGCAGGCTCTTTACCTCTGGAAAGCTGCAGATCCCCAGCTCCGAGCACTCTGGCACCCTGAATAAACAGCCGGCTTTATCGGCCACCCACACTCCTTCAGTGAGTAAAAGGGCTTAGGAATGTAAATCACACTGGAGTGAAGTGTGATCCTAATTTGCACTTAATCAAAGCCAATTAGAGGGACATTATTTACACAAAGCCCATGCATCTCAATTATGCTTAGCACAGCCCAAGACAGTTTTGAGTCCAGACCTTAATTTTGCTTAATTAGAGACGTAAACATTTTCACTGAGTCAATCCCGCAGTCTCGTCTACAAGCCTATGGGTAAACCGAACCAAACACGCGGAGCTCCGCACTTTACGGCCAAGAAAGTATAACTGACACCTGTTGGAAATCAGCAGAAAACAAAGACAAGTATTCAGACCTGGGGGCTCCTCTGGGCCAGACAATGGCACTGGGTTCTCTCTTTAACATACACGTTTTAGCACCCAATCGGCCAGGCACCAAGTAGCATAATTGTGTCCCTTCGTTTCTGCATTTTAGCAAGATAAACCACAACCCAGGAGGATGGGAAAGCAAAGGACCCCAATTCAACTCTCAGCTGATACTTTTTTTCTTTTCTCTGGTTCTTGTGGTCCCTGGTCTACCGTGGTGGAGGCAGATTCAGGGTAGTTGGTTTGGGTCACCAGGGGGCAGAAGAGGCCCCGAGGTCAGAGCCAGGCAGTAGGTCAGGAGAGAGCAGCTTCGTCTGAGTAGAGACTGAAGAGAGGAATTTAGGACAACAAGGCTTCCAGAAGCCTACAGACCAGATGGCCCGGAGAGGGCCTTGGTGACAATTGCTTGGGAACATCACTCACCCATCCATTCTACAAACAGGTGCTGGGGAAGCTTCGACTGCTCTTTCTGAGGAGGCCTCTCTGTGGTCACTGTGCTATGCCCTGTCCTATCTGGGCAAATCCCCCTCACTTTTTGGTGAGCGGGGCATGGGGACTCTCCCAGCAGAGGCCCTGGCAGCTCATCTGAGGGTCTCTTCTCTCTGTGTTTACAGCCATCAGCACGGCCTTAAAGGAACAAATCAATGCCCAGGCAGGTTGAAAAGCCAGTAGAGCTGAAGTCTAAACGGCGTCCTCCAAAGCTCAGTTGGAGAAAGCAAGAAAGAAATGCAGCGAGAAAAGAAATGCAGCTGCATACTGCACTGCTGCTTCCAAGGAGCCCAGAGGCAGCAGGGGTCAACAGATCATAATACCAAAGGTATGATTAAAGCTGCCCAGGTGAGGGAGTTCAAGTTCCAACTTGAACTACAGTTCTCAGGTTCTAACCGCTGAAAGTCAACTTACATTTTTTAACCTCATTTTGGTACAAATCCCCTCTAAATTCACCTGGCCATCCCTTTGCCACCTCTGCCTCCTTCCAAATAGGGACAGAGAAGGAGTGAAATAAATATAAAGTACCTGGCATGAAGTGGGTGCTTAATAAAGATCTGGTGGATCAACTGTAGGAGACCAAGACTAATTAGATTCATGGGTACTTTTCCAACACTAATGGTCCTATAGTCCTAAAAAAATAAAATAAAACGGTAAAATCTCTAAAGGGACTGGGCAGCATCACTGAACATCCCAGCAGCCCAACTGTTTCCACCACATAAAAGAGCAAAGTGAAACAGCCATCACAACTTCTAGTGTTATAACATCACAACATTATAGTATTATGTAGATATAAGATGTCATGAGTTGCTTTATTTTAACGTTTAAAGAGGGAAAAATCATAGTCAAATCTACATACATAAAATTTACCTCAATAAAAATGTTTTAAAAATTCACATTTTAGGGCCTCCCTGGTGGTGCAGTGGTTGACAGTCCGCCTGCCGATGCAGGGGACACGGGTTCATGCCCCGGTCCGGGAAGATCCCACATGCCGTGGAGTGGCTGGGCCCGTGAGCCATGGCCACTGAGCCTGCGTGTCCGGAGCCTGTGCTCCGCAACGGGAGAGGCCACAACAGTGAGAGGCCCGCGTACCACAAAAAAATATAAATAAATAAATAAATAAAAATTCACATTTTAGGTAGATAAAGGGATAACATAATTTGTCCAATTCATTAAACCAGGATAGAACCAAAAATAATAGTGTTTAATTCTTCTCAAACTGAAGTATAGCAACTTTGGGAAGAGTTTGGTCCACAGCCCTCTGTGTTCACAGGCGTCCTTCTTTTTCATTCAACCCAACTCTTCTATTTTATTAACAGGGACCAATCTAAACACAACTTTCTATAACTTAGGCATTTAACATGTCCTTGGAGCCTTCATAGGTCAAGCAAGGGAATTTTCCCTTGCTGACACAGGAAGTCACATCTAAGAGTAAACCAACTTTAGTTCTCCAAAGACTTTGCCTTTGAACTCTTTGAGCATGATCCCAGTGACCTGCATTCTCTGTCCTTGCATATTAACCAAATGCCCCACCCACTTTTTCTAACCATCCAACTCTTAGAAGTTACCAGTTCGGACACTTGGGGAGAACCTCTTACCAAGGGCTCAGTCCTCCCCGTCCTTTGTCAGCTCCCAACCAGGAGGCTTAGTAAAGACTTCAGTTTGGTAAGATATTCCCAAAGAAGCACTAAAGAAAATTTCAGATTTACGAGGTTTGCTTTCTCCTAGAGACAAATTTTATTTCAAACCTGAGACCAATTAAGGAGAAAAATAGCAAAAGCATGTATGGACGTGTTCACTGAAATTAACCCAACTGATTCCTTTACAGTTTAAAAAGTACTTTCTCACATATGATTTCATTTGATCTTATTAGATATTTACAAAAATCTGAGAGGCAGGTACACAGTAGATAACTGGTATGTATATGTTACAGTGAGTCAATGAGGTATTCTGAATCCAAATTCAGTGTTTCTTCCACTAGATGCAACAGCCTAAATGGAAATAGTTGTTTAGGAAAAATGTTCCTGAGCATCTATTATGTGTGCAACCTTCTTGCAGAAAGGGAGTGACAGAGAGAAGAATGTGAAGATTTATCATGAAAACATAAGAGAATTTTGTAATCAATAGAGAAGGGGAGAAAGTTATTCTAAGTATAATGCAAACTCCCAAAACTGTTAAAAATTACTGATAAATTCAAACACATAAGAACTTAAAATATTGTACGGCAAGAAGTATCAAAAGCATGTTAAAAGATACTGACAAAATAAGAAAAATATTTACAATATACCCACAAAATGCTAATTTGCTTAATATGTAGAAAGCTTCACCAAATCAATATGAATAAAACCAATCCCAATAACCAAAGAAAAATGGGCAAGGAACATGAACAGAGAATGCACAAAATATAGAATGTAAATATGTGAAAAGATACTCAATGCCAATCTAAGAGAAGTTCAAATTAAAATTACAGTGAGGGCTTCCCTAGTGGCGCAGTGGTTGAGAGTCCGCCTGCCGATGCAGGGGACACGGGTTCATGCCCCGGTCCGGGACGATCCCACATGCCGCGGAGAGGCTGGGCCCGTGAGCCATGGCTGCTGCGCCTGCACGTCCGGAGCCTGTGCTCCACAACGGGAGAGGCCACAACAGTGAGAGGCCCGCGTACCGCAAAAAAAATGCGCGTCCGGAGCCTGTGCTCCGCAACGGGAGAGGCCACAACAGTGAGAGGCCCGTGTACCGCAAAAAAAAAAAAAAAAAAAAAAATTACAATGAAATATCACACTGAATCTATCTGATTAGCAAAACTCAAAAAATTTAATAACATGGAGAGCGGCGCTCGGGAGCCCCGAGAGAACCAGGCGAGAGCGCGCGGCCAAGCCCCGGCGCGGGATGACGGCGCTCGGCGTGCAGAAATACCCCAAAATTGTCAAAAAGGCATCAGACACAGCCGAGTGGATGAAAGGCTCTTGCTGCTCCAGCCAGGAGTCAGGACTCTGCCTCTGAGGTGGGAGAGCCAACTTCAGAACACTCATCAAGAAGAGACCTCCCAGCCCCACATAATATCAAACGGCGAAAATCTCCCAGAGATGTCCATCTCAACACCAGCACCCAGCTTCACTCAACGACCAGCAAGCTACAGTGCTGGACAACCTATGCCAACCATATAGCAAAACAGGAACACAACCCCACCCACTAGCAGAGAGGCTGCCTAAAATCATAATAAGTCCACAGACACCCCAAAACACACCACCAGACGTGGACCTGCCCACTAGAGAGACAAGATCTAGCCTCATACACCACAACACAG
>NW_006791862.1:2264677-2265202 GCF_000442215.2 Lipotes vexillifer | reverse complement strand
TGTGGCTGTCTGGAGGGGTGGGATAGGGAGGGTGGGAGGGAGGGAGACAAAGAGGGAAGAGATATGGGAACATATGTATATGTATAACTGACTCACTCTGTTATAAAGCAGAAACTAACACACCATTGTAAAGCAATTATACCCCAATAAAGATGTTAAAAAAAAAAAATTTAATAACATGCTGTTTTGAAAAGGTATAGAGAAGCAAGCACTCTCATATATTGTTAGTGGGAGTATAAGTTAGTATAGCAACTATGATGGAAAATTAGGCATTAGGAAATAAAATTAAAATTGCTCACAACACTGAAATTAACACAATATTGTAAATCAACTATACTTCAATAGATATTTTAAAAAGAAGAAAAACAAACAAAATAACCCAAATGCACATACCGTTTGATTTGGGGATTTTATTTCTAGGAACTAACTGTGTAGCTACAATTATACAAATGCTCAAAGATGTAAAAGGATATTTACTCTAGCTTTAGTTTATAATGAAAAAAGACTGAAAACCATCTATATGTC